>NC_068429.1:6641862-6724362 GCF_023373465.1 Oncorhynchus keta | reverse complement strand
TCCATAAGGATTATTGTGCTCTTTGTCTCAAACGATCCATACAGGCTAGCTGCCCTCTTCTGGTTATGGGTTCAATTCACATACAATATCACATACACATACAAAATCACATGCATACAAAACCACATGCACATACAAAACCACATGCAAATACAAAACCACATGCACATACAAAATCACATACAAAACCACATGCAAATACAAAATCACATGCACATACAAAATCACATACAAAATCACATGCAAATACAAAATCACATACAAAATCACATGCCCATGCAAAATCACATACAAAAGCACATGCACATACAAAAGCACATGCACATACAAAAGCACATGCACATACAAAAGCACATGCACATACAAAAGCACATGCACATACAAAAGCACATGCACATACAAAAGCACATGCACATACAAAAGCACATGCACATACAAAAGCACATGCACATACAAAAGCACATGCACATACAAAAGCACATGCACATACAAAAGCACATGCACATACAAAAGCACATGCCCATGCAAAATCACATGCAAAATCACATGCACATACAAAATCACATACAAAATCACATGCACATACAAAATCACATGCATATACAAAATCACATGCACATACAAAACCACATACAAAATCACATACACATACACAATTACATGCATATACAATATCACATACACATACACAATTACATGCATATACAATATCACATGCACATACAAAATCACATGCACATACACAATCACATGCACATACACAATCACATGCACATACACAATCACATGCACATACACAATCACATGCACATACACAATCACATGCACATACACAATCACATGCACATACACAATCACATGCATATACAAAATCACATGCATATACAATATCACATGCATATACAATATCACATACAAAATCACATACACATACAAAATCACATACACATACAATATCACATGCACATATAAAATCACATATACATATAAAAGCACATGCAATATACAAAACCACGTACAAAATCACATGCATAACCAAATACACATACTAAATCACATGCATATACAAATCACATACAAAATCTCATTTACACAAAATGTACTCATTGTACTGTGAGAGGCGTTGGATAAATCATCTGTTAGGTGGCATATTGTTATTGTTAGCGTAATACCTGAAACTACAAATATACATATTTCTCCCGACCAAGACAGAGAATGTATTTGTTATTAAGAGTAGCTCACACACACTTAACACACAGCAGTGTCCATATTGTCTGAACTGAAGCGGGAACTGACGATAACAACAGAAGGAGATCAGAGATCTGTTTAATTTCTCAAACACAGGTGACCTGGTGAGTGATCAACTTGATCTGACCAGGGAATAAAATAACTAATGCTGTTTTTAAAAAAGCAACAGCTTTGAAGAGTGCTGTCTGGAGAGTGGAGAGGAGAGTGCAGAGGGCAGGAGAGGAGAGGGCTAGCTCCCCCTAGCCCGGCCCCTATAGCTCCCCCTAGCCCGGCCCCTATAGCTCCCCCTAGCCCGGCCCCTATAGCTCCCCCTAGCCCGGCCCCTTTAGCTCCCCTTCGCCAGCCCCCTATAGCTCCCCCTCGGCCGGCCCCCTATAGCTCCCCTCGCCAGGCCCCCTATAGCTCCCCCTCGCCCGGCCCCCTATAGCTCCCCTCGCCCGGCCCCCTATAGCTCCCCCTATCCCGGCCCCTATAGCTCCCCCTCGCCAGCCCCCTATAGCTCCCCTCGCCAGCCCCCTATAGCTCCCCCTCGCCCGGCCCCCTATAGCTCCCCCTAGCCCGGCCCCGGCCTAAGCCCCTTAAACTGATCCCAGCGGGAACCACGTTGGGTGGGTGATTTATGCTGCTGGGTGAGCCCTGCTGTGGCGTTGTGGAGCCCGGACAGATGGTCCCCAACTGGGACCCTTTGCCTTGTGTTGGTGTTCCAGGGGAGTTGTGGAGACGGGCCTGCTGGGTGGAGTTCAACTTTTATTTAAAGATGTACTGTGCCGAAATCACCAACCGCCATTTCCTGGTTGCTAAAATTTGAATAGTTCGGCTAATTTCAGTTTATGTGAGAAAACAAGCAAGTATAGTGTAGAGGTACCATCTAAACCACAATTAAATATATTTTCCATAAGCAACAACAACAACAAAATGTTTTGGGCTGTTTTGAAGCTGGTGTATAAAACTGAAAGTAAAAGACTCAAAAACAAAACTTAACAACAGGAAGCATAGAAATAGAGCACATAGAACAGATCTACCGCTTCTTAGACTTGCTTTCGATGTGAACGACAGATCTATAACACGCATTTCTATGTGAATGCGGTCACATACACAAAAGTTAAGAACGGGAATACGAATGCTTTCAATAAGGATGACAGATCCATAACTGGGGTGGGAGTAATGAGGGTTTTGGGGTGGGGGGAGGGAGGGAAGGGGAGCTAAATTGTTTCCAGCTGAAAAGGTTGCAGATAAACAGCTTGAACAATGGGTACAGAGTGTCACAGAGACACGTCCTGCTTGGAGGCAGGCAGCTACCTTGCTGCCTGCCTTGCTGCCTGTATTCATCCGATGCACCTGTTCTGGCCCCAGCCCCATACAGCACACAGTCCAGCGTTAGAGAATGACACATGAATGAGAAGAGGGGAGCCTCGAATTCAAAGGACTCATTAAGGCTTTAGTTGTACACACACACACACACACACACACACACACACACACACACACACACACACACACACACACACACACACACACACACACACACACACACACACACACACGTCCTCCCTCTCGCCTTCCACACACACACACGTCCTCCCTCTCGCCTTCCACACACACACGTCCTCCCTCTCGCCTTCCACACACACACACACACACACACACACACACACACACACACACACACACACACACACACACACACGTCCTCCTCTCGCCTTACACACACACACACACACACACACACACACACACACACACACACACACACACACACGTCCTCCCTCTCGCCTTCACACACACACACACACACACACACACACACACACACACACACACACACACACGTCCTCCCTCTCGCCTTCCACACACACACACACACACACACGTCCTCCCTCTCGCCTTCCACACACACACACACACACACACACACACACACACACACACACACACACACACACACACACACACACACACACGTCCTCCCTCTCGCCTTACACACACACACACACACACACACACACACACACACACACACACACACACGTCCTTTACACACTTCTCTGTCTCCCTGCCTTTATCCCTCCCTCATTTCCTGCCTTCAAATCGTTTCATACAAAGAAATGTTACTTAAGTTTGATAATTACTGTCTAAAGCAGCCCAAGAGGTGGAAGCACAACTCATTTTATTTGTCGTCCCAGTAAATGGAGGTGTAGACCTCATGTTTTGACTAGTTTTAGAGAGATGGAGAAAACAGGTTTCTCTCTCACTCTCTCTCTCACTCTCTCTCTCTCACTCTCTCTCCCTCACTCACTCACTCACTCACTCACTCACTCACTCACTCACTCACTCGGTGTTTGTTCCTTACTGGTTGCCCTTTTCTTGTGGCAACAAGTCACAAATCTTGCTGCTGTGATGGAACACTGTGGTATTTCACCAAGTAGATATTGGAGTTTCTTTTGGTTTGTTTGTCAATTAGGGTGTGCAGGGTGAATACGTGGTCTGTCATACGGTAATTTGGTCAAAAAGAACATTTGACATTTGCTCATTACTCTGTCTCTCTCTCCTCCCCAGTGAGTGGTTGAATGGAGAGGAATGTCAGGCAGCATTTGGAACCGGTTTGGTTGGTAACTGGTTTTTGTTTGGTTGGGGTTTTGTTGGTGCCTGGTTGGGGTTTGGTTGGTGCCTTGTTGGGGTTTTGTTGGTGCCTGGTTGGGGTTTGGTTGGTGCCTTGTTGGGGTTTGGTTGGTGCCTTGTTGGGGTTTGGTTGGTGCCTTGTTGGGGTTTGGTTGGTGCCTTGTTGGGGTTTGGTTGGTGCCTTGTTGGGGTTTGGTTGGTGCCTTGTTGGGGTTTGGTTGGTGCATTGTTGGGGTTTGGTTGGTGCATTGTTGGGGTTTGGTTGGTGCCTTGTTGGGGTTTGGTTGGTGCATTGTTGGGGTTTGGTTGGTGCATTGTTGGGGTTTGGTTGGTGCATTGTTGGGGTTTGGTTGGTGCCTTGTTGGGGTTTGGTTGGTGCCTTGTTGGGGTTTGGTTGGTGCATTGTTGGGGTTTGGTTGGTGCATTGTTGGGGTTTGGTTGGTGCCTTGTTGGGGTTTGGTTGGTGCATTGTTGGGGTTTGGTTGGTGCATTGTTGGGGTTTGGTTGGTGTCTGGTTGGTGCCTGGTTGGGGCTTGGTTGGTGCCTGGTTGAGGTTTGGTTGGTGTCTGGTTGGTGCCTGGTTGGGGTTTGGTTGGTGCCTGGTTGGGGCTTGGTTGGTGCCTGGTTGGTGTTTGGTTGGTGCCTGGTTGGGGTTTGGTTGGTGCCTGGTTGGGGTTTGGTTGGTGCCTGATTGGGGTTTGGTTGGTGCCTTGTTTGGTTGGTGCCTGGTTGGGGTTTGGTTGGTGCCTTGTTGGGTTTTGGTTGGTGCCTGGTTGGGGCTTGGTTGGTGCCTTGTTGGGTTTTGGTTGGTGCCTGGTTGGGGTTGGTGCCTGGTTGCATTTGCCTTTCTGTAGTATATTATAGGTGATGTAATATTGTAGTATAATATAGGTGATGTAATATTGTAGTATACTATAGGTGATGTAATATTGTAGTATACTATAGTGGATGTAATATTGTAGTATAATATAGGGGATGTAATATTGTAGTATACTATAGGGGATGTAATATTGTAGTATACTATAGGTGATGTAATATTGTAGTATACTATATTGGATGTAATATTGTAGCATACTAAATGTAATATTGTAGCATACACGAGTGGATATAATATTGTAGTATACTATAGTGGATGTAATATTGTAGTATACTACACTGGATGTAATATTGTAGTATACTATACTAGATGTAATATTGTAGAATACTCTAGTGGGTGTAATATTGTAGCATACTATGTGGATGTAATTGTAGTATAATATACTAGATGTAATATTGTAGTATACTAGATGTAATATGGTAGTATACTCTAGTAGGTGTAATATTGTAGTATACTAGATGTAATATTGTAGTAGTGTACTATACTAGATGTAATATTGTACTATACTAGATGAAACATTGTAGTATAATATACTGGATGTAATATTGTAGTATACTATACTAGATGTACTATTGTAGTATACTATACTGGATGCGATAGTGTTGTCTACAGTAGTAGATGTAGTATACTATACTATATGTAGTATTGTTGTATACTGTAGATGTGGTATTGTTATATACTGTAGTAGATGTAGTAGACTATACTAGATGTAGTATTGTTGTATACTGTAGATGTAGTATTGTTGTATACTGTAGATGTAGTATTGTTATATACTGTAGTATTGTAGTATACTATTGTAGTCTCAAATGGCACCCTATTCCCTACATATTCCCCTGGTTAAAGTAGTGCACTAGATCCAGAATAGGGTGCCATTTTGGATGCTCTCTCATGTAAAAACATGCTTCAATTAGTCTTGCCTTTTAGAAACCTCTTTTGTGAATGGGGACCTGGCAGAGAGGTGCTGCTGCTAGCAGGGTCTGGTTGATGACATTTGACCCCTGCGTAAACAGTGACGGGGAAAGATAGCCAAGTGCGGAGTATGAACAAGTTGTTTATTGATTAGATGTGTATTGATTTACGGAATGGCTCCTTTTTCTCTGCCGAGCCATTCAATTGTTTCAGGAAACACACACACACACACACACACACACACACACACACACACACACACACACACACACTATCACATCAAATGTTATTTGTCACTTGCTTGGTCAACAACTAGTGTAGACTAACAGTGAAATGCTTACTGACGTGTCCTTCTCAACAATGCAGAGAGAAAGAAAGTAGAGAAAGTATTTGTTTAAATCCACAGTGAGTAACAATAACTTGGGATACCAGTACAGAGTCGATAGTAACTGGCTATATACACTGGGATACCAGTACCGAGTCGATGGTAACTGGCTATATACACTGGGATACCAGTACCGAGTCGATAGTAACTGGCTATATACACTGGGATACCAGTACCGAGTCGATGGTAACTGGCTATATACACTGGGATACCAGTACCGAGTCGATAGTAACTGGCTATATACACTGGGATACCAGTACAGAGTCGATAGTAACTGGCTATATACACTGGGATACCAGTACAGAGTCGATAGTAACTGGCTATATACACTGGGATACCAGTACCGAGTCGATAGTAACTGGCTATATACACTGGGATACCAGTACAGAGTCGATAGTAACTGGCTATATACACTGGGATACCAGTACAGAGTCGATAGTAACTGGCTATATACACTGGGATACCAGTACCTAGTCAATAGTAATTGGCTATATACACTGGGATACCAGTACAGAGTCGATAGTAACTGGCTATATACACTGGGATACCAGTACCTAGTCAATAGTAATTGGCTATATACACTGGGATACCAGTACAGAGTCGATAGTAACTGGCTATATACACTGGGATACCAGTACCTAATCGATAGTAACTGGCTATATACACTGGGATACCAGTACCGAGTCAATAGTAACAGGCTATATGCGCTGGGATACCAGTACCTAGTCAATAGTAACAGGCTATATGCGCTGGGATACCAGTACCGGATGGTGACTGGCTATATACACTGGGATACCAGTACCGAGTCGATAGTAACTGGCCATATACACTGGGATACCAGTACCGAGTCGATAGTAACTGGCTATATATGCTGGGATACCAGTACAGAGTCAATGGTAACTGGCTATATACACTGGGATACCAGTACAGAGTCGCTCACTCACACTCTCTCTGTGTCACTCTCTCTGTGTCACTCTCTCTGTGTCACTCTCTCTGTGTCACTCTCTCTGTGTCACTCTCTCTGTGTCACTCTCTCTGTGTCACTCTCTCTCTGTGTCACTCTCTCTCTGTGTCTCTCCTTCTGTGTCTCTCACACAAACAAAAGAGCTGAAATGAGATATAGAAATTGATTAAAGTAGTGAGGACATGAGGCAGTATCAGTTAATTTACAGGAGATGAGATGAGGAGGAGGCTTTGTTTTGTTTGTCCTGGGGACCCAGAGACACTGTCGCCATCCCAACTGGCACCCTGTCCCCTTTATAGTGCACTACTTTCTATGAGATCCCATAGGACACAATAAAGGGAACAGGGTTGAATTCGGGCCACCGTTGCATCAGCAGAAGAGAGGGAAACAGGGCTTCAGATATGTGACGACCCCAAGCCAGGCGTTTTGTACGCACTCTCTCCTTCATTTACTAAAGAGATGAGAATGAGGACAAATGTTCCGTGCTGGTACCCACGTCAAGTTGATCTCTTGTCACACACATACCCATTAAAAGGCTGTTTTCATCATCTGTGTTGGTAATATGACTTCTGTTTTTACCAGCTAGTAGTTTCTTTTAAGTGCAGATTAAATAAACGCAGTGTTTATTTTAATTTATTTTAATAAAAAAAAAAGATAAATCTGTCCAAGTTATGCTGTCAGATGGTCCTTATATCACTGTGACCAGCAGTGGGCACTGGTGTTAATGCAGACCTCATCTCACACTGGTGTTAATGCAGACCTCATCTCACACTGGTGTTAATGCAGACCTCATCTCACGCTGGTGTTAATGCAGACCTCATCTCACGCTGGTGTTAATGCAGACCTCATCTCACACTGGTGTTAATGCAGACCTCATCTCACACTGGTGTTAATGCAGACCTCATCTCACACTGGTGTTAATGCAGACCTCATCTCACGCTGGTGTTAATGCAGACCTCATCTCACACTGGTGTTAATGCAGACCTCATCCCACACTGGTGTTAATGCAGACCTCATCTCACACTGGTGTTAATGCAGACCTCATCTCACGCTGGTGTTAATGCAGACCTCATCTCACGCTGGTGTTAATGCAGACCTCATCTCACGCTGGTGTTAATGCAGACCTCATCTCACGCTGGTGTTAATGCAGACCTCATCTCACGCTGGTGTTAATGCAGACCTCATCGCACGCTGGTGTTAATGCAGACCTCATCTCACGCTGGTGTTAATGCAGACCTCATCTCACGCTGGTGTTAATGCAGACCTCATCTCACGCTGGTGTTAATGCAGACCTCATCTCACGCTGGTGTTAATGCAGACCTCATCTCACGCTGGTGTTCATGCAGACCTCATCTCACGCTGGTGTTAATGCAGACATCAGTAGTCATCATAGTCTGAATGGTGATGTTTCCACCCAGTGTGTACTGTATAACAGTCTGGTGATGTTTCCACCCAGTGTGTACTGTATAACAGTCTGGTGATGTTTCCACCCAGTGTGTACTGTATAACAGTCTGGTGATGTTTCCACCCAGTGTGTACTGTATAACAGTCTGGTGATGTTTCCACCCAGTGTGTACTGTATAACAGTCTGAATGGTGATGTTTCCACCCAGTGTGTACTGTATAACAGTCTGAATGGTGATGTTTCCACCCAGTGTGTACTGTATAACAGTCTGGTGATGTTTCCACCCAGTGTGTACTGTATAACAGTCTGGTGATGTTTCCACCCAGTGTGTACTGTATAACAGTCTGGTGATGTTTCCACCCAGTGTGTACTGTATAACAGTCTGAATGGTGATGTTTCCACCCAGTGTGTACTGTATAACAGTCTGGTGATGTTTCCACCCAGTGTGTACTGTATAACAGTCTGAATGGTGATGTTTCCACCCAGTGTGTACTGTATAACAGTCTGGTGATGTTTCCACCCAGTGTGTACTGTATAACAGTCTGGTGATGTTTCCACCCAGTGTGTACTGTATAACAGTCTGAATGGTGATGTTTCCACCCAGTGTGTACTGTATAACAGTCTGAATGGTGATGTTTCCACCCAGTGTGTACTGTATAACAGTCTGGTGATGTTTCCACCCAGTGTGTACTGTATAACAGTCTGGTGATGTTTCCACCCAGTGTGTACTGTATAACAGTCTGGTGATGTTTCCACCCAGTGTGTACTGTATAACAGTCTGGTGATGTTTCCACCCAGTGTGTACTGTATAACAGTCTGGTGATGTTTCCACCCAGTGTGTACTGTATAACAGTCTGGTGATGTTTCCACCCAGTGTGTACTGTATAACAGTCTGAATGGTCCCCTGCCAGGTTCTCTTTCTCTCTCACACACATTACAGTTAATATGTTTAGTTTAGGATTTATCTAGGCTTGGGTGAATTCAATTGGGTATTATTGTTTTCTGAAACAAGTTATCTGTGCATTAACTTACTGCTTAGATTCTGTTAGTGCTTTGTTTTTTTTCTCATTGGATGGTGGTTCATGCATTTTGTTTATTTTGTTTGTTTAGTTTTCCAAAACAAGTTTGTTTACAGCTCAGATCCACATGCTGGATTGTTTTTTAAAGGTGTTGTCTTGATTGGCTTGGCTGCAGCTGGATATATTTCCTCTAGTGGTGTCACTGAGCTGGCAGACGACTGGCCGCGGTTGTTATTTAAGTCTAACCCTAGACTAGGTGTCTTGTTAATATTGACTTCATCCTCTAACAGGGCTTCTGTGTCTCCTCTGGCCCCAAGAAACAGGCCAGATGGAGACAGGCAGGCCAGATAGAGACAGGCAGGCCAGATGGAGACAGGCAGGCCAGATGGAGACAGGCAGGCCAGATGGAGACAGGCATTTACATTTACATTTACATTTAAGTCATTTAGCAGACGCTCTTATCCAGAGCGACTTACAAATTGGTGCATACACCTTATGACAACCAGTGGAACAGCCACTTGCATCTAAATGGGGGGAGAAAGGGGGGTGAGAAGGATTACTTACCCTTACTTACCCTATCCTAGGTATTCCTTGAAGAGGTGGGGTTTCAGGTGTCTCCGGAAGGCAGGCAGGCCAGATGGAGACAGGCAGGCCAGATGGAGACAGGCAGGCCAGATGGAGACAGGCAGGCCAGATGGAGACAGGCAGGCCAGATAGACCTGTTCTACTGCAGAGAAGTCTCCTCCTAATTTCCCTCTATCAATTTCTTCCATCTTCTGTTCCATGGTTCTGTTCCATGGTTCTGTTCCATGGTTCTGTTCCATGGTTCTGTTATTTTTTTAGTCACTCTTTAATAATGAATGAATTCATCGGTTCAGCAGAGCTCTGTGGCAGTCCGACCAGGCGTTAGATTTTACAGGACAGTCCTTCACTTTTACATGCTGGGTCTATAGATAGCAGACGATGTATTGAAGCAGCATTGTGATGCGTGGTGTGTATGTAACCTTGGGTGTAAATTAGATTGGATGTGTCTATTGACTGGTGAGACTATATTTATGAAGCCCTTCTTACATCAGCCTATATCTCAAAGTGCTGTACAGAAACCCAGCCTAAAAACCCAAACAGCAAGCAATGCAGGTGTAGAGGCACGGTGGCTAGGAAAAACTCCCTAGAAAGGCCAGAACCTAGGAAGAAACCTAGAGAGGAACCAGGCTATGAGGGGTGGCCAGTCCTCTTCTGGCTGTGCCGGGTGGAGATTAGAAACCTAGAGAGGAACCAGGCTATGAGGGGTGACCAGTCCTCTTCTGGCTGTGCCGGGTGGAGATTAGAAACCTAGAGAGGAACCAGGCTCTGAGGGGTGGCCAGTCCTCTTCTGGCTGTGCCGGGTGGAGATTAGAAACCTAGAGAGGAACCAGGCTCTGAGGGGTGACCAGTCCCCTTCTGGCTGTGCCGGGTGGAGATTAGAAACCCAGAGAGGAACCAGGCTCTGAGGGGTGGCCAGTCCTCTTCTGGCTGTGCCGGGTGGAGATTAGAAACCTAGAGAGGAACCAGGCTCTGAGGGGTGACCAGTCCTCTTCTGGCTGTGCCGGGTGGAGATTATAAACCTAGAGAGGAACCAGGCTCTGAGGGGTGGCCAGTCCTCTTCTGGCTGTGCCGGGTGGAGATTAGAAACCTAGAGAGGAACCAGGCTATGAGGGGTGACCAGTCCTCTTCTGGCTGTGCCGGGTGGAGATTATAAACCTAGAGAGGAACCAGGCTCTGAGGGGTGGCCAGTCCTCTTCTGGCTGTGCCGGGTGGAGATTAGAAACCTAGAGAGGAACCAGGCTATGAGGGGTGGCCAGTCCTCTTCTGGCTGTGCCGGGTGGAGTTTATAACAACATTGGCCAAGATGTTCAAATGTTCATAGATGACCACCATGGTCAAATAATAATCACAGTAGTTGTCGAGGGTGCAACAGGTCAGCACCTCAGGAGTGAATGTCAGTTGGATTTGCATAGCCCATCAGCTTGGTCGGCTATCTGTAGAGAAAAGACTCATATTAATTCAACATGGTCTGGTCCATAGAGAGATTACTGACTCAGCCTCCAGGGTACCTAGCTAATTATTCAACTTAGAGATAGAGATGTTCACTAATACATCACCGGGGCCCAGCGACTCTGATATTGCCTTTGCTTTAAATGAAAGAGTCTATTGTGATAAGAACACTGTTTTATTTACAGGCGTTGTTGAGTGGAACAAACCAGCACGGCAACTCAAAGCCACGCCGACCATCACTTCAAAGAGTGTCATTATCTGGCTAATGATCGAGCTACAGGTGATGTGTCATGGTTGTGTTTCCGTCCCCTCAAATTCAACACTGAACCTGGAAGCCATTTCCACTGCTTATTTTAATTGTTCCCCTTCTAATCAGGGTCTGATTTATACCTGGGACACCAGGTGGGTGGTTCCCCTTCTAATCAGGGCCTGATTTAGACCTGGGACACCAGGTGGGTGGTTCCCCTTCTAATCAGGGCCTGATTTAGACCTGGGACACCAGGTGGGTGGTTCCCCTTCTAATCAGGGCCTGATTTAGACCTGGGACACCAGGTGGGTGGTTCCCCTTCTAATCAGGGCCTGATTTAGACCTGGGACACCAGGTGGGTGGTTCCCCTTCTAATCAGGGCCTGATTTAGACCTGGGACACCAGGTGGGTGGTTCCCCTTCTAATCAGGGCCTGATTTAGACCTGGGACACCAGGTGGGTGGTTCCCCTTCTAATCAGGGCCTGATTTAGACCTGGGACACCAGGTGGGTGGTTCCCCTTCTAATCAGGGCCTGATTTAGACCTGGGACACCAGGTGGGTGGTTCCCCTTCTAATCAGGGTCTGATTTAGACCTGGGACACCAGGTGGGGGTGTCTGATTTGGGACACCAGGTGGGTGGTTACCCTTCTAATCAGGGTCTGATTTAGACCTGGGACACCAGGTGGGTGGTTCCCCTTCTAATCAGGGTCTGATTTTGACCTGGGACACCAGGTGGGTGGTTCCCCTTCTAATCAGGGTCTGATTTAGACCTGGGACACCAGGTGGGTGGTTCCCCTTCTAATCAGGGTCTGATTTAGACCTGGGACACCAGGTGGGTGGTTCCCCTTCTAATCAGGGTCTGATTTTGACCTGGGACACCAGGTGGGTGGTTCCCCTTCTAATCAGGGCCTGATTTAGACCTGGGACACCAGGTGGGTGGTTCCCCTTCTAATCAGGGCCTGATGTAGACCTGGGACACCAGGTGGGTGGTTCCCCTTCTAATCAGGGCCTGATTTAGACATGGGACACCAGGTGGGTGATTCCCTTCTAATCAGGGCCTGATTTAGACATGGGACACCAGGTGGGTGATTCCCCTCTAATCAGGGCCTGATTTAGACCTGGGACACCAGGTGGGTGGTTCCCCTTCTAATCAGGGCCTGAATTAGACCTGGGACACCAGGTGGGTGGTTCCCCTTCTAATCAGGGCCTGATTTAGACCTGGGACACCAGGTGGGTGATTCATCTCTAATCAGGGCCTTATTTAGACCTGGGACACCAGGTGGGTGGTTCCCCTTCAAATCAGGGACTGATTTAGACCTGGGACACCAGGTGGGTGATTCCCTCTCCATGGACTTAACAGTGGGCCAGAACATTTGGGAGTTTGTGCTACAGGATGCAAATTTCTGTTTGAAAAAGCTAGCCTTTGCTTTCCTAACTGCCTGTGTATATTGGTTCCTAACTTCCCTGAAAAGTTGCATATCATGGGGGCTATTCGATGCTAATGCAGAACGCCACAGGATGTTTTTGTGCTGGTCAAGGGCAGACAGGCCTGGAGTGAACCAAGTGTATCTGTTCTTAGTTCTAAATTTTTTGAATGGGACATGCTTATTTATGATGGTGAGGAAGGCACTTTTAAAGAATAACCAGGCATCCTATACTGACGGGATAAGGTCAGTAGAGGTCAGTAAAGGTTGATTAGAAAGGCCTGCTCGCTGAAGTGTTTAAGGGAGCGTTTGACAGTGATGAGGGTTGGTCGTTTGACTGCAGACCCATTACGAATGCAGGCAATGAGGCAGTGATCCTGGTTGAAGACGGCAGAGGTGTATTTGGAGGGCAGGTTGGTCAGGATGATATCTTTGAGGGTGCCTGTGTTTACAGTTTTAGGGTTGTACCTGTTAGGTTCCATGATAATTTGTGTGAGATTTGGGGCATCTAGTTTAGATTGTAGGACGGCCGGGGTATTAAGCATATCCCAGTTTAGATCACCTAACAGTACTAACTCTGAAGATAGATGGGGGGCAATTCATTCACATATGGTGTCCAGGGCACAGCTGGGGGCTGAGGGGGGTCTATAACAAGTGGCAACAGTGAGAGACTTGTTTCTGGAAAGGTGGATTCTTTAAAGTAGAAACTTGAACTGTTTGGGCACAGACCTGGATAGTAAGACAGAACTCTGCAGGCTATCTTTGCAACTCCACCCCCTTTGGCAGTTTTATCTTGTCAGAAAATGTTATAGTTAGGGATGGAGATTTCAGGTTTTTTGGTGGTCTTCCAAAGCCAGGATTCAGACACGGCTAGGACATCCGGGTTGACAGTGCTAAAGCAGTGAATAAAACAAACTTAGGGAGGAGGCTTCTAATGTTAACATGCATGAAACCAAGGCTTTTACGGTTACAGAAGTCAACAAATGAGAGCTCCTGGGGAGTGGGAGTGGAGCTAGACACTGCAGAGCCTGGATTAACCTCTACATCACTAGAGGAGGAGTAGGGTAAAGGCTATAAGAACTGGTCGTCTAGTGCGTTGGGGAGAGAATTAAAGGAGAAGATTTCTGGGCGTGTTAGAATAGATTCAAGGCATTATTTACAGATGGGTATGGTAGGATGTGAGTACAGTGGAGGTAAACCTAGGCGTTGAGTGACAATGAGGGAGGTTTCGTCTCTGGAAGGACAAGCTAAAACCTCTAGTGACTCCCCATCCCGCATGAGGGAGCATAATCATCGACTGACACTAATTAGCATAACGCAACGGACATAAATATTCCTAGAAAATATTCCTATTCATGAAAATCACAAGTGAAATAAATTGAGACACAGCTTAGCCTTTGGTTAATCACCCTGTCATCTCAGATTTGTGAGTTTAAGTTTATCGATAGCCTAGAATAGCATTTTGTCCAGCTAGCAGCAGGTAACTTGGTCACGGAAATCATAAAAGCAATCAAATTAAATAGTTTACCTTTGATGAGCTTCGGATGTTTTCACTCACGAGACTCCCAGCTAGATAGCCAATGTTCCTTTTCTCCAAAAAATATTATTTTTGTAGGCAAAATAGCTCCGTTTGTTCTTCACGTTTGGCTGAGAAATCGCACGGAAATTGCAGTCACGAAAACGCTGAAAAATATTCCAAATTAGCTCCATAATATCGACAGAAATATGGCAAACGTTGTTTATCATCAATCCTCAAGGTGTTTTTCAAACATCTATTCGATAATATATCCACCGGGACAATTGTTTTTTTCAGTAGGACCGATTGGAATAATGGCTACCTCTGTATTTTACGGGAGGGTCACTCTGGGAGCCATCAGGTGACCAGTTGCGCAATGTAGCCGCTTGGTGTGGGACGAGAGAGCTGTCTAAGGCATTCTGAGTGGGACTGAAGGCTCTACAGTGAAATAAAACAGCAGTAGACAAGGCATATTGACATTAGAGAGAGGCATAAAGCAATCACAGGTGTTGATCAGGAGAGCTAAGACAACAACGGGTAAATGGTGATGAATGGGCAGAGTGGGTCAGTTAGGTGCATACAGGACCTGAGTTCGAGGCTGGGGCTGACAGGTAAACAAAATGAGGTACCGTGTTATTGAAACAGTCCAGGGGGCATCAGCTGTGTAGCTGAGTGATCATAGGGTGAAAAGAACAGCAATAGGTGAGTCAGGGTGCTGTCCGGTAGTCACTACTACACTAGGTGAGTCAGGGTGCTGTTCGGTAGTCACTACTACACTAGGTGAGTCAGGGTGCTGTTCGGTAGTCACTACTACACTAGGTGAGTCAGGGTGCTGTTCGGTAGTCACTACTACACTAGGTGAGTCAGGGTGCTGTTCGGTAGTCACTACTACACTAGGTGAGTCAGGGTGCTGTCCGGTAGTCACTACTACACTAGGTGAGTCAGGGTGCTGTTCGGTAGTCACTACTACACTAGGTGAGTCAGGGTGCTGTTCGGTAGTCACTACTACACTAGGTGAGTCAGGGTGCTGTTCGGTAGTCACTACTACACTAGGTGAGTCAGGGTGCTGTTCGGTAGTCACTACTACACTAGGTGAGTCAGGGTGCTGTTCGGTAGTCACTACTACACTAGGTGAGTCAGGGTGCTGTCCGGTAGTCACTACTATACTAGGTGAGTCAGGGTGCTGTCCGGTAGTCACTACTACACTAGGTGAGTCAGGGTGCTGTCCGGTAGTCACTACTACACTAGGTGAGTCAGGGTGCTGTCCGGTAGTCACTACTACACTAGGTGAGTCAGGGTGCTGTCCGGTAGTCACTACTACACTAGGTGAGTCAGGGTGCTGTCCGGTAGTCACACTACACTAGGTGAGTCAGGGTGCTGTCCGGTAGTCACAGCACTAAGTGAGTCAGGGTGCTGTCCGGTAGTCACAACAACACTAGGTGAGTCAGGGTGCTGTCCGGTAGTCACTACTACACTAGGTGAGTCAGGGTGCTGTCCGGTAGTCACTACTACACTAGGTGAGTCAGGGTGCTGTTCGGTAGTCACTACTACACTAGGTGAGTCAGGGTGCTGTTCGGTAGTCACTACTACACTAGGTGAGTCAGGGTGCTGTTCGGTAGTCACTACTACACGGTAGTAGGTGAGTCAGGGTGCTGTCCGGTAGTCACAACTACACTAGGTGAGTCAGGGTGCTGTCCGGTAGTCACAACTACACTAGGTGAGTCAGGGTGCTGTCCGGTAGTCACTACTAAACTAGGTGAGTCAGGGTGCTGTTCGGTAGTCACTACTACACTAGGTGAGTCAGGGTGCTGTTCGGTAGTCACTACTACACTAGGTGAGTCAGGGTGCTGTTCGGTAGTCACTACTACACTAGGTGAGTCAGGGTGCTGTCCGGTAGTCACTACTACACTACGGGGGTACCATTTGGCACGTAACCTACACTCCCCATAGGAGAACCTCTTTGAGAACTTGTTTTGGTTCCAGGTAGAACTATTTTGTGTTCCATTTAGAACCCTTTGTGGAAAGGGTTCTTCCTGGAACCCAAAGGGGTTATCCCATGGGGACAGCTGATGATGTATTTTTGGTTCAAGATAGCACAGTTTGTCTCCCAACTGGTCTCCCATCTATCTCGCTATCAAAATCAAATTATATTAGTGTGTTTGTCCCCTCCCGCTATAGTGTGTGTGTCCGTCACGTGATGAGAGCTCTCTCCGTCACGTGATGAGAGCTCTCTCCGTCACGTGATGAGAGCTCTCTCCGTCACATGATGAGAGCTCTCTCCGTCACGTGATGAGTGCTCTCTCCGTCACGTGATGAGAGCTCTCTCCGTCACGTGATGAGAGCTCTCTCCGTCACATGATGAGAGCTCTCTCCGTCACGTGATGAGAGCTCTCTCCGTCACGTGATGAGAGCTCTCTCCGTCACGTGATGCTCTCTCCGTCACGTGATGAGAGCTCTCTCCGTCACGTGATGAGAGCTCTCTCCGTCACGTGATGAGAGCTCTCTCCGTCACGTGATGAGAGCTCTCTCCGTCACGTGATGAGAGCTCTCTCCGTCACGTGATGAGAGCTCTCTCCGTCACGTGATGAGAGCTCTCTCCGTCACGTGATGAGAGCTCTCTCCGTCACGTGATGAGAGCTCTCTCCGTCACGTGATGAGAGCTCTCTCCGTCACGTGATGAGAGCTCTCTCCGTCACGTGATGAGAGCTCTCTCCGTCACGTGATGAGAGCTCTCTCCGTCACGTGATGAGAGCTCTCTCCGTCACGTGATGAGAGCTCTCTCCGTCACGTGATGAGAGCTCTCTCCGTCACGTGATGAGAGCTCTCTCCGTCACGTGCCAGTCTGGGTTCTACTCCTGATAAACAGGTTTACTGGGACTCAATAGGCCTTGTACCTTCTCTAATGGCTGTCCCTTCTAACAACTGTCCACTCTAAATTGCTGTCCTCTTGCAATTAAATTAATTTTATATTTTTTTTCTTTCCTTGACCTCCCTCCTTTTTTGTATTTGACATTTTTTGGTACATATTTTGTTTTCTCAGGTCTGTCTGTGGGCGTGCAGCCGCCCTTCCACAACCTTTAACTGGATTCACAGAGATTCAAAATGAACTTAGTCTTGTTTGCTGACAGTTTAAAGCCTAATTGACTGGAAGCCAAATAGTGTGTTAGGTATTCAGCGGCAGGGCCAATTGATAATGCCATGTGTAAACAGGGCCCTGTTGAAAGAGTGATGACGGCCTACCCCCCATTATTCAGAACACAGCTCTGTGGAGCGAGGTAGTCACAAACGCTTTGTGGAGCCCTTCATCACACTGTGGTGGCTGAGCCGAGCTGGAGCAGGAGGCGGGGAAGGGAGGCGGGGCTGGGAAGGGATGCGGGGCTGGGAAGGGAGGCGGGGTTGGGAAGGGAGGTGGGACTGGCAGGCCTCCTGCTATCAAGCTGCAACTGCTCACCTGGCTGGAGGAAGGCCTCGCCCTGGAAGGCCTGGCACTGATAGGGCAGAGCAGACCAGGGCAGAGCGGATGTACCAGGTCGACTGGACCAATACCCTCCGATCAGTTCCATACCCTCAGTAGAGGAGGTCATTGAAATTTCATTGTATGTGTGTGTGTGACGGTATATTTACCGTCAGTAAATATCAGTGGGATCAGTAAATATCAGTGGGATCAGTAAATACCAGTGGGTTCAGTAAATACCAGTGGGTTCAGTAAATATCAGTGGGTTCAGTAAATATCAGTGGGATCAGTAAATATCAGTGGGATCAGTAAATATCAGTGGGATCAGTAAATATCAGTGGGATCAGTAAATATCAGTAAATATCAGTGGGTTCAGTAAATATCAGTGGGATCAGTAAATATCAGTGGGATCAGTAAATATCAGTGGGATCAGTAAATACCAGTGGGTTCAGTAAATACCAGTGGGTTCAGTAAATACCAGTGGGATCAGTAAATATCAGTGGGATCAGTAAATAGCAGTGGGTTCAGTAAATACCAGTGGGTTCAGTAAATACCAGTGGGTTCAGTAAATATCAGTGGGATCAGTAAATATCAGTGGGATCAGTAAATATCAGTGGGATCAGTAAATATCAGTGGGATCAGTAAATACCAGTAGGTTCAGTAAATACCAGTAGGTTCAGTAAAACCAGTGGGTTCAGTAAATACCAGTGGGTTCAGTAAATACCAGTGGGTTCAGTAAATACCAGTGGGATCAGTAAATACCAGTGGGTTCAGTAAATATCAGTGGGATCAGTAAATACCAGTGGGTTCAGTAAATACCAGTGGGATCAGTAAATACCAGTGGGATCAGTAAATATCAGTAAATATCAGTGGGACCAGTAAATACCAGTGGGTTCAGTAAATACCAGTGGGATCAGTAAATACCAGTGGGATCAGTAAATATCAGTAAATACCAGTGGGATCAGTAAATATCAGTGGATTCAGTAAAGATCAGTAAATACCAGTGGGATCAGTAAATACCAGTGGGATCAGTAAATACCAGTGGGATCAGTAAATATCAGTGGGTTCAGTAAATATCAGTAAATACCAGTGGGATCAGTAAATACCAGTGGGTTCAGTAAATATCAGTGGGATCAGTAAATATCAGTGGGTTCAGTAAATATCAGTGGGATCAGTAAATACCAGTGGGTTCAGTAAATACCAGTGGGTTCAGTAAATATCAGTGGGTTCAGTAAATATCAGTGGGTTCAGTAAATATCAGTGGGATCAGTAAATATCAGTGGGATCAGTAAATACCAGTGGGTTCAGTAAATATCAGTAAATATCAGTGGGATCAGTAAATATCAGTGGGATCAGTAAATATCAGTGGGTTCAGTAAATATCAGTAAATACCAGTGGGATCAGTAAATATCAGTGGGTTCAGTAAATATCAGTGGGATCAGTAAATACCAGTGGGATCAGTAAATACCAGTGGGTAGTAAATACCAGTGGGATCAGTAAATACCAGTGGGTTCAGTAAATATCAGTAAATACCAGTGGGATCAGTAAATACCAGTGGGATCAGTAAATACCAGTGGGATCAGTAAATACCAGTGGGTTCAGTAAAATCAGTGGGATCAGTAAATACCAGTGGGATCAGTAAATACCAGTGGGAAGAGTAAATACCAGTGGGATCAGTAAATACCAGTGGGATCAGTAAATACCAGTGGGATCAGTAAATACCAGTGGGTTCAGTAAATACCAGTGGGATCAGTAAATATCAGTGGGTTCAGTAAATACCAGTGGGATCAGTAAATACCAGTGGGATCAGTAAATACCAGTGGGTTCAGTAAATACCAGTGGATCAGTAAATATCAGTAAATCAGTAAATACCAGTGGGATCAGTAAATATCAGTAAATACCAGTGGGATCAGTAAATACCAGTGGGTTCAGTAAATACCAGTGGGATCAGTAAATATCAGTGGGTTCAGTAAATATCAGTAAATACCAGTGGGATCAGTAAATACCAGTGGGTTCAGTAAATATCAGTAAATACCAGTGGGATCAGTAAATACCAGTGGGATCAGTAAATACCAGTGGGATCAGTAAATACCAGTGGGTTCAGTAAATACCAGTGGGATCAGTAAATATCAGTGGGTTCAGTAAATATCAGTAAATACCAGTGGGTTCAGTAAATACCAGTGGGTTCAGTAAATATCAGTAAATACCAGTGGGATCAGTAAATATCAGTGGGATCAGTAAATATCAGTGGGATCAGTAAATATCAGTAAATACCAGTGGGATCAGTAAATACCAGTGGGTTCAGTAAATAACAGTGGGTTCAGTAAATACCAGTGGGATCAGTAAATACCAGTGGGATCAGTAAATACCAGTAAATATCAGTAAATACCAGTGGGTTCAGTAAATAACAGTGGGTTCAGTAAATACCAGTGGGTTCAGTAAATATCAGTGGGTTCAGTAAATACCAGTGGGATCAGTAAATATCAGTGGGATCAGTAAATACCAGTGGGTTCAGTAAATACCAGTGGGTTCAGTAAATACCAGTGGGATCAGTAAATATCAGTGGGTTCAGTAAATATCAGTAAATACCAGTGGGATCAGTAAATACCAGTGGGATCAGTAAATACCAGTGGGTTCAGTAAATACCAGTGGGTTCAGTAAATATCAGTAAATACCAGTGGGATCAGTAAATACCAGTGGGATCAGTAAATACCAGTGGGATCAGTAAATACCAGTGGGATCAGTAAATACCAGTGGGATCAGTAAATACCAGTGGGATCAGTAAATACCAGTGGGTTCAGTAAATAACAGTGGGATCAGTAAATATCAGTAAATACCAGTGGGATCAGTAAATACCAGTGGGTTCAGTAAATACCAGTGGGTTCAGTAAATACCAGTGGGATCAGTAAATATCAGTAAATACCAGTGGGATCAGTAAATAACAGTAAATATCAGTGGGATCAGTAAATATCAGTGGGATCAGTAAATACCAGTGGGATCAGTACCAGTGGGATCAGTAAATACCAGTGGGTTCAGTAAATAACAGTGGGTTCAGTAAATATCAGTAAATACCAGTGGGATCAGTAAATACCAGTGGGTTCAGTAAATACCAGTGGGTTCAGTAAATACCAGTGGGTTCAGTAAATACCAGTGGGTTCAGTAAATATCAGTGGGTTCAGTAAATATCAGTGGGATCAGTAAATATCAGTGGGATCAGTAAATACCAGTGGGATCAGGAAATAACAGTAAATAACAGTGGGTTCAGTAAATACCAGTGGGATCAGTAAATACCAGTGGGATCAGTAAATAACAGTGGGTTCAGTAAATATCAGTGGTAAAGTGGGATCATTAAATACCAGTGGGTTCAGTAAATACCAGTGGGATCAGTAAATACCAGTGGGATCAGTAAATATCAGTAAAGATCAGTGGGTTCAGTAAATATCAGTAAATACCAGTGGGAGTAAATACCAGTGGGATCAGTAAATACCAGTGGGATCAGTAAATACCAGTAAATATCAGTGGGATCAGTAAATACCAGTGGGATCAGTAAATATCAGTAAATACCAGTGGGATCAGTAAATATCAGTAAATATCAGTGGGATCAGTAAATATCAGTGGGATCAGTAAATACCAGTGGGTTCAGTAAATATCAGTGGGTTCAGTAAATATCAGTAAATACCAGTGGATCAGTAAATATCAGTAAATACCAGTGGGATCAGTAAATACCAGTAAATATCAGTAAATATCAGTGGGATCAGTAAATATCAGTGGGATCAGTAAATACCAGTGGGATCAGTAAATACCAGTGGGATCAGTAAATATCAGTAAATACCAGTGGGATCAGTAAATACCAGTAAATATCAGTAAATATCAGTGGGATCAGTAAATACCAGTGGGATCAGTAAATATCAGTAAATACCAGTGGGTGGGATCAGTAAATATCAGTAAAGATCAGTGGGATCAGTAAATACCAGTGGGATCAGTAAATATCAGTAAATACCAGTGGGTAAATACCAGTTGGTTCAGTAAATATCAGTGGGTTCAGTAAATATCAGTAAATATCAGTGGGTTCAGTAAATATCAGTAAATACCAGTGGGTTCAGTAAATACCAGTGGGATCAGTGGGATACCAGTAAATATCAGTAAATACCAGTGGGTATCAGTAAATACCAGTGGTTCAGATCAGTAAATACCAGTGGGTTCAGTAACCAGTATCAGTAAATACCAGTGGGATCAGTAAATACCAGTGGGTTCAGTAAATATCAGTGGGTTCAGTAAATATCAGTAAATGGGATCAGTAAATACCAGTGGGTTCAGTAAATATCAGTGGGTTCAGTAAATATCAGTAAATATCAGTGGGATCAGTAAATACCAGTGGGATCAGTAAATATCAGTGGGATCAGTAAATATCAGTGGGATCAGTAAATACCAGTGGGATCAGTAAATACCAGTGGGTTCAGTAAATAACAGTGGGATCAGTAAATATCAGTGGGATCAGTAAATACCAGTGGGATCAGTAAATACCAGTGGGATCAGTAAATACCAGTGGGTTCAGTAAATACCAGTGGGTTCAGTAAATACCAGTGGGTTCAGTAAATACCAGTGGGTTCAGTAAATATCAGTGGGTTCAGTAAATACCAGTGGGATCAGTAAATACCAGTGGGATCAGTAAATACCAGTGGGTTCAGTAAATACCAGTGGGATCAGTAAATACCAGTGGGATCAGTAAATACCAGTGGGATCAGTAAATATCAGTAAATATCAGTGGGATCAGTAAATACCAGTGGGTTCAGTAAATACCAGTGGGATCAGTAAATACCAGTGGGATCAGTAAATACCAGTGGGATCAGTAAATATCAGTAAATACCAGTGGGTTCAGTAAATACCAGTGGGATCAGTAAATATCAGTAAATATCAGTGGGATCAGTAAATACCAGTGGGATCAGTAAATACCAGTGGGATCAGTAAATACCAGTGGGATCAGTAAATATCAGTGGGTTCAGTAAATATCAGTAAATACCAGTGGGATCAGTAAATACCAGTGGGTTCAGTAAATATCAGTGGGATCAGTAAATATCAGTGGGTTCAGTAAATATCAGTGGGATCAGTAAATACCAGTGGGTTCAGTAAATACCAGTGGGTTCAGTAAATATCAGTGGGTTCAGTAAATATCAGTGGGTTCAGTAAATATCAGTGGGATCAGTAAATATCAGTGGGATCAGTAAATATCAGTGGGTTCAGTAAATATCAGTAAATATCAGTGGGATCAGTAAATATCAGTGGGATCAGTAAATATCAGTGGGATCAGTAAATATCAGTAAATACCAGTGGGATCAGTAAATACCAGTGGGATCAGTAAATATCAGTGGGATCAGTAAATACCAGTGGGATCAGTAAATACCAGTGGGTTCAGTAAATACCAGTGGGATCAGTAAATATCAGTGGGTTCAGTAAATATCAGTAAATACCAGTGGGATCAGTAAATACCAGTGGGATCAGTAAATACCAGTGGGATCAGTAAATACCAGTGGGATCAGTAAATACCAGTGGGATCAGTAAATACCAGTGGGATCAGTAAATACCAGTGGGATCAGTAAATACCAGTGGGATCAGTAAATACCAGTGGGATCAGTAAATACCAGTGGGATCAGTAAATACCAGTGGGTTCAGTAAATACCAGTGGGATCAGTAAATATCAGTGGGTTCAGTAAATATCAGTAAATACCAGTGGGATCAGTAAATACCAGTGGGATCAGTAAATACCAGTGGGTTCAGTAAATACCAGTGGGATCAGTAAATATCAGTAAATACCAGTGGGATCAGTAAATACCAGTGGGATCAGTAAATACCAGTGGGATCAGTAAATACCAGTGGGATCAGTAAATACCAGTGGGATCAGTAAATACCAGTGGGTTCAGTAAATAACAGTGGGATCAGTAAATATCAGTAAATACCAGTGGGATCAGTAAATATCAGTAAATACCAGTGGGATCAGTAAATACCAGTGGGATCAGTAAATATCAGTAAATACCAGTGGGTTCAGTAAATACCAGTGGGATCAGTAAATATCAGTGGGTTCAGTAAATATCAGTAAATACCAGTGGGTTCAGTAAATACCAGTGGGTTCAGTAAATACCAGTGGGTTCAGTAAATATCAGTAAATACCAGTGGGATCAGTAAATATCAGTGGGATCAGTAAATATCAGTGGGATCAGTAAATATCAGTAAATACCAGTGGGATCAGTAAATACCAGTGGGTTCAGTAAATATCAGTGGGATCAGTAAATACCAGTGGGATCAGTAAATACCAGTGGGATCAGTAAATACCAGTAAATATCAGTAAATACCAGTGGGTTCAGTAAATAACAGTGGGTTCAGTAAATACCAGTGGGATCAGTAAATACCAGTGGGTTCAGTAAATAACAGTGGGTTCAGTAAATATCAGTAAATACCAGTGGGTTCAGTAAATACCAGTGGGTTCAGTAAATACCAGTGGGATCAGTAAATATCAGTGGGTTCAGTAAATATCAGTAAATACCAGTGGGATCAGTAAATACCAGTGGGATCAGTAAATACCAGTGGGTTCAGTAAATACCAGTGGGTTCAGTAAATATCAGTAAATACCAGTGGGATCAGTAAATACCAGTGGGTTCAGTAAATACCAGTGGGATCAGTAAATACCAGTGGGATCAGTAAATACCAGTGGGATCAGTAAATATCAGTGGGATCAGTAAATACCAGTGGGATCAGTAAATACCAGTAAATATCAGTAAATACCAGTGGGATCAGTAAATACCAGTGGGTTCAGTAAATAACAGTGGGTTCAGTAAATACCAGTGGGATCAGTAAATAACAGTAAATACCAGTGGGATCAGTAAATAACAGTAAATATCAGTGGGATCAGTAAATATCAGTGGGATCAGTAAATACCAGTGGGATCAGTAAATACCAGTGGGATCAGTAAATACCAGTGGGTTCAGTAAATAACAGTGGGTTCAGTAAATATCAGTAAATACCAGTGGGATCAGTAAATACCAGTGGGTTCAGTAAATACCAGTGGGTTCAGTAAATACCAGTGGGTTCAGTAAATACCAGTGGGTTCAGTAAATATCAGTGGGTTCAGTAAATATCAGTGGGATCAGTAAATATCAGTGGGATCAGTAAATACCAGTGGGATCAGGAAATAACAGTAAATAACAGTGGGTTCAGTAAATACCAGTGGGATCAGTAAATACCAGTGGGATCAGTAAATAACAGTGGGTTCAGTAAATATCAGTAAATACCAGTGGGTTCAGTAAATACCAGTGGGTTCAGTAAATACCAGTGGGATCAGTAAATACCAGTGGGATCAGTAAATATCAGTAAAGATCAGTGGGTTCAGTAAATATCAGTAAATACCAGTGGGATCAGTAAATATCAGTAAATACCAGTGGGATCAGTAAATACCAGTGGGATCAGTAAATACCAGTAAATATCAGTGGGATCAGTAAATACCAGTGGGATCAGTAAATATCAGTAAATATCAGTGGGATCAGTAAATATCAGTAAATATCAGTGGGATCAGTACATATCAGTGGGATCAGTAAATACCAGTGGGATCAGTAAATACCAGTGGGATCAGTAAATACCAGTGGGATCAGTAAATATCAGTAAATACCAGTGGGATCAGTAAATACCAGTAAATATCAGTAAATATCAGTGGGATCAGTAAATATCAGTGGGATCAGTAAATACCAGTGGGATCAGTAAATACCAGTGGGATCAGTAAATATCAGTAAATACCAGTGGGATCAGTAAATACCAGTAAATATCAGTAAATATCAGTGGGATCAGTAAATACCAGTGGGATCAGTAAATATCAGTAAATACCAGTGGGATCAGTAAATATCAGTAAATATCAGTAAAGATCAGTGGGATCAGTAAATACCAGTGGGATCAGTAAATATCAGTAAATACCAGTGGGATCAGTAAATACCAGTTGGTTCAGTAAATATCAGTGGGTTCAGTAAATATCAGTAAATATCAGTGGGTTCAGTAAATATCAGTAAATACCAGTGGGATCAGTAAATATCAGTAAATACCAGTGGGATCGGTAAATATCAGTAAATACCAGTGGGTTCAGTAAATATCAGTAAATACCAGTGGGTTCAGTAAATATCAGTAAATACCAGTGGGATCGGTAAATACCAGTGGGTTCAGTAAATATCAGTGGGTTCAGTAAATATCAGTAAATACCAGTGGGATCAGTAAATACCAGTGGGTTCAGTAAATATCAGTGGGTTCAGTAAATATCAGTAAATATCAGTGGGTTCAGTAAATATCAGTAAATACCAGTGGGTTCAGTAAATATCAGTAAATACCAGTGGGTTCAGTAAATATCAGTAAATACCAGTGGGTTCGGTAAATACCAGTGGGTTCAGTAAATATCAGTGGGTTCAGTAAATATCAGTAAATATCAGTGGGATCAGTAAATATCAGTGGGATCAGTAAATACCAGTGGGATCAGTAAATATCAGTAAATACCAGTGGGATCAGTAAATACCAGTGGGATCAGTAAATACCAGTGGGATCAGTAAATACCAGTGGGTTCAGTAAATATCAGTGGGTTCAGTAAATACCAGTGGGATCAGTAAATACCAGTGGGATCAGTAAATACCAGTGGGTTCAGTAAATACCAGTGGGATCAGTAAATATCAGTGGGATCAGTAAATATCAGTGGGTTCAGTAAATACCAGTGGGATCAGTAAATACCAGTGGGATCAGTAAATAACAGTGGGTTCAGTAAATATCAGTAAATACGAGTGGGATCATTAAATACCAGTGGGTTCAGTAAATACCAGTGGGATCAGTAAATACCAGTGGGATCAGTAAATATCAGTAAAGATCAGTGGGTTCAGTAAATATCAGTAAATACCAGTGGGATCAGTAAATATCAGTAAATACCAGTGGGATCAGTAAATACCAGTGGGATCAGTAAATACCAGTGGGATCAGTAAATACCAGTGGGATCAGTAAATATCAGTAAATACCAGTGGGATCAGTAAATATCAGTAAATATCAGTGGGATCAGTAAATATCAGTGGGATCAGTAAATACCAGTGGGTTCAGTAAATATCAGTGGGTTCAGTAAATATCAGTAAATACCAGTGGATCAGTAAATATCAGTAAATACCAGTGGGATCAGTAAATACCAGTAAATATCAGTAAATATCAGTGGGATCAGTAAATATCAGTGGGATCAGTAAATACCAGTGGGATCAGTAAATACCAGTGGGATCAGTAAATATCAGTAAATACCAGTGGGATCAGTAAATACCAGTAAATATCAGTAAATATCAGTGGGATCAGTAAATACCAGTGGGATCAGTAAATATCAGTAAATACCAGTGGGATCAGTAAATATCAGTAAATATCAGTAAAGATCAGTGGGATCAGTAAATACCAGTGGGATCAGTAAATATCAGTAAATACCAGTGGGATCAGTAAATACCAGTTGGTTCAGTAAATATCAGTGGGTTCAGTAAATATCAGTAAATATCAGTGGGTTCAGTAAATATCAGTAAATACCAGTGGGATCAGTAAATATCAGTAAATACCAGTGGGATCGGTAAATATCAGTAAATACCAGTGGGTTCAGTAAATATCAGTAAATACCAGTGGGTTCAGTAAATATCAGTAAATACCAGTGGGATCGGTAAATACCAGTGGGTTCAGTAAATATCAGTGGGTTCAGTAAATATCAGTAAATACCAGTGGGATCAGTAAATACCAGTGGGTTCAGTAAATATCAGTGGGTTCAGTAAATATCAGTAAATATCAGTGGGTTCAGTAAATATCAGTAAATACCAGTGGGTTCAGTAAATATCAGTAAATACCAGTGGGTTCAGTAAATATCAGTAAATACCAGTGGGTTCGGTAAATACCAGTGGGTTCAGTAAATATCAGTGGGTTCAGTAAATATCAGTAAATATCAGTGGGATCAGTAAATATCAGTGGGATCAGTAAATACCAGTGGGATCAGTAAATATCAGTGGGATCAGTAAATATCAGTGGGATCAGTAAATACCAGTGGGATCAGTAAATACCAGTGGGATCAGTAAATATCAGTGGGTTCAGTAAATATCAGTGGGTTCAGTAAATATCAGTAAATACCAGTGGGATCAGTAAATACCAGTGGGATCAGTAAATACCAGTGGGTTCAGTAAATATCAGTAAATATCAGTGGGATCAGTAAATATCAGTGGGATCAGTAAATACCAGTGGGATCAGTAAATATCAGTGGGTTCAGTAAATATCAGTAAATACCAGTGGGATCAGTAAATACCAGTGGGTTCAGTAAATATCAGTAAATACCAGTGGGATCAGTAAATACCAGTGGGATCAGTAAATATCAGTAAATACCAGTGGGATCAGTAAATATCAGTGGGTTCAGTAAATACCAGTGGGTTCAGTAAATACCAGTGGGTTCAGTAAATACCAGTGGGATCAGTAAATATCAGTGGGATCAGTAAATATCAGTGGGATCAGTAAATACCAGTGGGATCAGGAAATAACAGTAAATAACAGTGGGTTCAGTAAATACCAGTGGGATCAGTAAATACCAGTGGGATCAGTAAATAACAGTGGGTTCAGTAAATATCAGTAAATACAGTGGGATCATTAAATACCAGTGGGATCATTAAATACCAGTGGGATCATTAAATACCAGTGGGTTCAGTAAATACCAGTGGGATCAGTAAATACCAGTGGGATCAGTAAATACCAGTGGGATCAGTAAATATCAGTAAAGATCAGTGGGTTCAGTAAATATCAGTAAATACCAGTGGGATCAGTAAATATCAGTAAATACCAGTGGGATCAGTAAATACCAGTGGGATCAGTAAATACCAGTAAATATCAGTGGGATCAGTAAATACCAGTGGGATCAGTAAATATCAGTAAATACCAGTGGGATCAGTAAATATCAGTAAATATCAGTGGGATCAGTAAATATCAGTGGGATCAGTAAATACCAGTGGGATCAGTAAATACCAGTGGGTTCAGTAAATATCAGTGGGTTCAGTAAATATCAGTAAATACCAGTGGGTTCAGTAAATACCAGTGGGATCAGTAAATATCAGTAAATACCAGTGGGATCAGTAAATACCAGTAAATATCAGTAAATATCAGTGGGATCAGTAAATATCAGTGGGATCAGTAAATACCAGTGGGATCAGTAAATATCAGTAAATACCAGTGGGATCAGTAAATACCAGTAAATATCAGTGGGATCAGTAAATATCAGTGGGATCAGTAAATACCAGTGGGATCAGTAAATACCAGTGGGATCAGTAAATATCAGTAAATACCAGTGGGATCAGTAAATATCAGTGGGTTCAGTAAATATCAGTAAATATCAGTGGGTTCAGTAAATATCAGTAAATACCAGTGGGATCAGTAAATATCAGTAAATACCAGTGGGATCGGTAAATATCAGTAAATACCAGTGGGTTCAGTAAATATCAGTAAATACCAGTGGGTTCAGTAAATACCAGTGGGATCAGTAAATACCAGTGGGATCAGTAAATACCAGTGGGATCAGTAAATACCAGTGGGATCAGTAAATATCAGTAAAGATCAGTGGGTTCAGTAAATATCAGTAAATACCAGTGGGATCAGTAAATACCAGTGGGATCAGTAAATATCAGTAAATACCAGTGGGTTCAGTAAATACCAGTGGGATCAGTAAATATCAGTAAATACCAGTGGGATCAGTAAATATCAGTAAATTCAGTAGAGATCAGTAAATACCAGTGGGATCAGTAAATACCAGTGGGATCAGTAAATACCAGTGGGATCAGTAAATATCAGTGGGTTCAGTAAATATCAGTAAATACCAGTGGGATCAGTAAATACCAGTGGGTTCAGTAAATACCAGTGGGATCAGTAAATATCAGTAAATACCAGTGGGATCAGTAAATACCAGTAAATATCAGTAAATATCAGTGGGATCAGTAAATATCAGTGGGATCAGTAAATACCAGTGGGATCAGTAAATACCAGTGGGATCAGTAAATATCAGTAAATACCAGTGGGATCAGTAAATACCAGTAAATATCAGTAAATATCAGTGGGATCAGTAAATACCAGTGGGATCAGTAAATATCAGTAAATACCAGTGGGATCAGTAAATATCAGTAAAGATCAGTGGGATCAGTAAATACCAGTGGGATCAGTAAATATCAGTAAATACCAGTGGGATCAGTAAATATCAGTGGGTTCAGTAAATATCAGTAAATATCAGTGGGTTCAGTAAATATCAGTGGGATCAGTAAATATCAGTAAATACCAGTGGGATCGGTAAATATCAGTAAATACCAGTGGGTTCAGTAAATATCAGTAAATACCAGTGGGTTCAGTAAATATCAGTAAATACCAGTGGGATCGGTAAATACCAGTGGGTTCAGTAAATATCAGTGGGTTCAGTAAATACCAGTGGGTTCAGTAAATATCAGTGGGTTCAGTAAATATCAGTAAATATCAGTGGGTTCAGTAAATATCAGTAAATATCAGTGGGTTCAGTAAATATCAGTAAATACCAGTGGGTTCAGTAAATATCAGTAAATACCAGTGGGTTCAGTAAATATCAGTAAATACCAGTGGGATCGGTAAATACCAGTGGGTTCAGTAAATATCAGTAAATATCAGTGGGATCAGTAAATATCAGTGGGATCAGTAAATATCAGTGGGATCAGTAAATACCAGTGGGATCAGTAAATACCAGTGGGATCAGTAAATACCAGTGGGATCAGTAAATATCAGTGGGATCAGTAAATACCAGTGGGATCAGTAAATACCAGTGGGTTCAGTAAATATCAGTGGGTTCAGTAAATATCAGTAAATACCAGTGGGATCAGTAAATACCAGTGGGATCAGTAAATACCAGTGGGTTCAGTAAATATCAGTAAATATCAGTGGGATCAGTAAATACCAGTGGGATCAGTAAATACCAGTGGGTTCAGTAAATATCAGTGGGATCAGTAAATACCAGTGGGATCAGTAAATACCAGTGGGTTCAGTAAATATCAGTGGGTTCAGTAAATATCAGTAAATACCAGTGGGATCAGTAAATACCAGTGGGATCAGTAAATACCAGTGGGATCAGTAAATATCAGTGGGTTCAGTAAATACCAGTGGGATCAGTAAATATCAGTAAATACCAGTGGGATCAGTAAATACCAGTGGGATCAGTAAATATCAGTAAATACCAGTGGGATCAGTAAATATCAGTGGGTTCAGTAAATATCAGTGGGATCAGTAAATACCAGTGGGTTCAGTAAATACCAGTGGGTTCAGTAAATATCAGTAAATACCAGTGGGATCAGTAAATACCAGTGGGATCAGTAAATACCAGTGGGTTCAGTAAATATCAGTAAATACCAGTGGGTTCAGTAAATATCAGTGGGTTCAGTAAATATCAGTAAATACCAGTGGGATCAGTAAATACCAGTGGGATCAGTAAATATCAGTAAATATCAGTGGGATCAGTAAATATCAGTGGGATCAGTAAATATCAGTGGGATCAGTAAATATCAGTAAATACCAGTGGGATCAGTAAATATCAGTGGGATCAGTAAATATCAGTGGGATCAGTAAATACCAGTGGGTTCAGTAAATATCAGTAAATACCAGTGGGATCAGTAAATATCAGTGGGATCAGTAAATACCAGTGGGATCAGTAAATATCAGTAAATACCAGTGGGATCAGTAAATATCAGTGGGATCAGTAAATACCAGTGGGATCAGTAAATATCAGTAAATACCAGTGGGATCAGTAAATATCAGTGGGTTCAGTAAATATCAGTGGGTTCAGTAAATATCAGTAAATATCAGTGGGATCAGTAAATATCAGTGGGTTCAGTAAATATCAGTAAATACCAGTGGGATCAGTAAATATCAGTGGGATCAGTAAATATCAGTGGGATCAGTAAATACCAGTGGGATCAGTAAATATCAGTAAATACCAGTGGGATCAGTAAATATCAGTGGGTTCAGTAAATATCAGTGGGTTCAGTAAATATCAGTAAATACCAGTGGGATCAGTAAATATCAGTGGGATCAGTAAATACCAGTGGGATCAGTAAATATCAGTAAATACCAGTGGGATCAGTAAATATCAGTGGGTTCAGTAAATATCAGTGGGTTCAGTAAATATCAGTAAATATCAGTGGGATCAGTAAATATCAGTGGGATCAGTAAATATCAGTGGGATCAGTAAATATCAGTGGGTTCAGTAAATACCAGTGGGATCAGTAAATATCAGTAAATACCAGTGGGATCAGTAAATATCAGTAAATATCAGTAAATATCAGTGGGATCAGTAAATACCAGTGGGATCAGTAAATACCAGTGGGATCAGTAAATACCAGTGGGATCAGTAAATACCAGTGGGATCAGTAAATACCAGTGGGATCAGTAAATACCAGTGGGATCAGTAAATACCAGTGGGATCAGTAAATACCAGTGGGATCAGTACATATCAGTGGGATCAGTAAATACCAGTGGGATCAGTAAATACCAGTGGGATCAGTAAATACCAGTGGGTTCAGTAAATATCAGTAAATATCAGTGGGTTCAGTAAATATCAGTAAATATCAGTAAATACCAGTGGGATCAGTACATACCAGTGGGATCAGTAAATACCAGTGGGATCAGTAAATACCAGTGGGATCAGTAAATACCAGTGGGTTCAGTAAATATCAGTGGGATCAGTAAATACCAGTGGGATCAGTAAATACCAGTGGGTTCAGTAAATATCAGTAAATATCAGTGGGTTCAGTAAAGATCAGTGGGATCAGTAAATGTCGGCCTGCTCTGCCTGGCCCTCTGCTCCCAGGAAATAGAGAGATTCAATACTCAGACGGCAAGAGAGAATGTTTTTTAAAAATTGGTCTCACAATGGACAAGATCAAAGTTTATTTTGCTAATTACCACAACACCCTCTGCCAGCGCTCTCCCCCCCTCTTTCCCTCCTCCTCTCTCTCTCTGTCAGCTGTGTAGTCACTATAATGACAGGGTGGGTATTGATCCTAACAGCAGCTATCTTTCTCTCAGAAGAGACGATCTTGTGATCTGGATCGTTCTAGAGCCATCAGCCAGTTGCTGGTGTTCCCATTCGTTCTAGAGCCATCAGCCAGTCGCTGGTGTTCCCATTCGTTCTAGAGCCATCAGCCAGTTGCTGGTGTTCCCATTCGTTCTAGAGCCATCAGCCAGTCGCTGGTGTTCCCATTCGTTCTAGAGCCATCAGCCAGTCGCTGGTGTTCCCATTCGTTCTAGAGCCATCAGCCAGTCGCTGGTGTTCCCATTCGTTCTAGAGCCATCAGCCAGTCACTGGTGTTCCCATTCGTTCTAGAGCCATCAGCCAGTCGCTGGTGTTCCCATTCGTTCTAGAGCCATCAGCCAGTCGCTGGTGTTCCCATTCGTTCTAGAGCCATCAGCCAGTCGCTGGTGTTCCCATTCGTTCTAGAGCCATCAGCCAGTCGCTGGTGTTCCCATTCGTTCTAGAGCCATCAGCCAGTCGCTGGTGTTCCCATTCGTTCTAGAGCCATCAGCCAGTCGCTGGTGTTCCCATTCGTTCTAGAGCCATCAGCAAGTCGCTGGTATTCCCATTCGTTCTAGAGCCATCAGCCAGTCGCTGGTGTTCCCATTGGTTCAACCTATTTGGCTATAGTACAGTGTGTGTGTGTGGATGTGTGCTTCCATTAGAGCTGGGGAAATTATTGACACTGATCATACTTATCGCAGACATTTTGCAGATATAATTCATAACAGTAAGTAGCCTCTACTAGAGATGTGAAGTTTGAAAATAGCGATTTTCGGTTTGTCTGTATCGCCCAGCTCTAGTGTACATCAGGGATTTGGTTTGTCTGTATTGGCCAGCTCTAGTGTACATCAGGGATTTGGTTTGTCTGTATCTCCCAGCTCTAGTGTACATCAGGGATTTGGTTTGTCTGTATCTCCCAGCTCTAGTGTACATCAGGAATTTGGTTTGTCTGTATCGCCCAGCTCTAGTGTACATCAGGGATTTGGTTTGTCTGTATCGCCCAGCTCTAGTGTACATCAGGGATTTGGTTTGTCTGTATCGCCCAGCTCTAGTGTACATCAGGGATTTGGTTTGTCTGTATCGCCCAGCTCTAGTGTACATCAGGGATTTGGTTTGTCTGTATCGCCCAGCTCTAGTGTACATCAGGGATTTGGTTTGTCTGTATCGCCCAGCTCTAGTGTACATCAGGGATTTGGTTTGTCTGTATCGCCCAGCTCTAGTGTACATCAGGGATTTGGTTTGTCTGTATCGCCCAGCTCTAGTGTACATCAGGGATTTGGTTTGTCTGTATCGCCCAGCTCTAGTGTACATCAGGGATTTGGTTTGTCTGTATCGCCCAGCTCTAGTGTACATCAGGGATTTGGTTTGTCTGTATCTAGTGTACATCAGGGATTTTGTTTGTCTGTATCGCCCAGCTCTAGTGTACATCAGGGATTTGGTTTGTCTGTATCCTCTAGTGTACATCAGGGATTTGGTTTGTCTGTATCGCCCAGCTCTAGTGTACATCAGGAATTTGGTTTGTCTGTATCGCCCAGCTCTAGTGTACATCAGGAATTTGGTTTGTCTGTATCGCCCAGCTCTAGTGTACAGAAGGATTACTAGAGGTTTTCTCCTTCTCCTCTGACTGTTAGACAGCATGTTGCTAACGTCTCCTATTGGAGAACAATAGTCAATGTTAATCAGCCTTATTGGGAAACGATCAAGTCTGGGTATTATAGGGTATCACACAGAGAAAGATGATGGGGGAAGCAGAGGGGTGTGGCTAGGGGGAAGCAGAGGGGTGTGGCTGGGGGGGAAGCAGAGGGGTGTGGCTGGGGGGAAGCAGGGGTGTGGCTGGGGGGGAAGCAGAGGGGTGTGGCTGGGGGAAGCAGAGGGTGTGGCTAGGGGGAAGCAGAGGGGTGTGGCTGGGGGAAGCAGAGGGTGTGGCTGGGGGGGAAGCAGAGGGGTGTGGCTGGGGGGAAGCAGAGGGGTGTGGCTGGGGGGGAAGCAGAGGGGTGTGGCTGGGGGGAAGCAGAGGGGTGTGGCTGGGGGAAGCAGAGGGGTGTGGCTGGGGGGGAAAGCAGAGGGGTGTGGCTGGGGGGAAGCAGAGGGGTGTGGCTGGGGGAAACAGAGGGTTGTGGCTGGGGGAAACAGAGGGGTGTGGCTGGGGGAAACAGAGAGGTGTGGCTGGGGGAAGCAGAGGGTTGTGGCTGGGGGAAGCAGAGGGTTGTGGCTGGGGAAACAGAGGGTGTGGCTGGGGGAAACAGAGGGTTGTGGCTGGGGGAAACAGAGAGGTGTGGCTGGGGGAAGCAGAGGGGTGTGGCTGGGGGAAGCAGAGGGGTGTGGCTGGGGGAAGCAGAGGGGTGTGTCTGGGGGAAGCAGAGGGGTGTGGCTGGGGAGAAGCAGAGGGGTGTGGCTGGGGGAAACAGAGGGTTGTGGCTGGGGGAAACAGAGGGGTGTGGCTGGGGGAAACAGAGGGTTGTGGCTGGGGGAAGCAGAGGGTTGTGGCTGGGGGAAGCAGAGGGGTGTGGCTGGGGGAAGCAGAGGGGTGTGTCTGGGGGAAGCAGAGGGGTGTGTCTGGGGGAAGCAGAGGGTGTGGCTGGGGAGAAGCAGAGGGGTGTGGCTGGGGGAAACAGAGGGTTGTGGCTGGGGGAAACAGAGGGGTGTGGCTGGGGGAAACAGAGGGTTGTGGCTGGGGGAAGCAGAGGGGGTGGCTGGGGGAAGCAGAGGGTGTGGCTGGGGGAAGCAGAGGGGTGTGGCTGGGGGAAGCGGAGGGGTGTGGCTGGGGGAAGCGGAGGGTGTGGCTGGGGGAAACAGAGGGGTGTGGCTGGGGAATCAGAGTGGTGTGGCTGGGGGAAGCAGAGGGGTGTGGCTGGGGGAAGCAGAGAGGAATAGGATTTGAACCAAGAAAAATATAAGATGGTATACCTGAAGATGGACAGTATATCTGAAGATGGTCAGTATATCTGAAGATGGTCAGTATATCTAAAGATGGTCAGTATATCTAAAGATGGTCAGTATATCTGAGATGGTCAGTATATCTGAGATGGTCAGTATATCTGAAGATGGTATACCTGAAGATTGTCAGTATATCTGAAGATGGTCAGTATATCTGAAGATGGTCAGTATATCTGTAGATGGTCAGTATATCTGTAGATGGTCAGTATATCTGAAGACCGTCAGTATATCTAAAGATGGTCAGTATATCTAAAGATGGTCAGTATATCTGAAGATGGTCAGTATATCTAAAGATGGTCAGTATATCTGTAGATGGTCAGTATATCTGTAGATGGTCAGTATATCTAAAGATGCTCAGTATATCTAAAGATGCTCAGTATATCTAAAGATGGTCAGTATATCTAAAGATGGTCAGTATATCTGAAGATGGTCAGTATATCTAAAGATGGTCAGTATATCTGTAGATGGTCAGTATATCTGTAGATGGTCAGTATATCTAAAGATGCTCAGTATATCTAAAGATGCTCAGTATATCTAAAGATGGTCAGTATATCTGTAGATGGTCAGTATATCTGTAGATGGTCAGTATATCTGAAGATGGTCAGTATATCTGTAGATGGTCAGTATATCTGAAGATGGTCAGTATATCTGAAGATGGTCAGTATATCTGAAGATGGTCAGTATATCTGAAGATGGTCAGTATATCTGTAGATGGTCAGTATATCTGTAGATGGTCAGTATATCTGTAGATGGTCAGTATATCTGTAGATGGTCAGTACATCTGTAGATGGTCAGTATATCTGTAGATGGTCAGTATATCTGTAGATGGTCAGTATATCTGAAGATGGTCAGTATATCTGAAGATGGTCAGTATATCTGAAGATGGTCAGTATATCTGAAGATGGTCAGTATATCTGTAGATGGTCAGTATATCTGTAGATGGTCAGTATATCTGTAGATGGTCAGTATATCTGTAGATGGTCAGTATATCTGAAGATGGTCAGTATATCTGAAGATGGTCAGTATATCTGAAGATGGTCAGTATATCTGAGATGGTCAGTATATCTGTAGATGGTCAGTATATCTGAAGATGGTCAGTATATCTGAAGATGGTCAGTATATCTGAAGATGGTCAGTATATCTGTAGATGGTCAGTATATCTGTAGATGGTCAGTATATCTGTAGATGGTCAGTATATCTGAAGATGGTCAGTATATCTGAGATGGTCAATATATCTGAAGATGGTCAGTATATCTGAGATGGTCAGTATATCTGTAGATGGTCAGTATATCTGAAGATGGTCAGTATATCTGAAGATGGTCAGTATATCTGAAGATGGTCAGTATATCTGAGATGGTCAGTATATCTGAAGATGGTCAGTATATCTGAAGATGGTCAGTATATCTGAAGATGGTCAGTATATCTGTAGATGGTCAGTATATCTGTAGATGGTCAGTATATCTGTAGATGGTCAGTATATCTGAAGATGGTCAGTATATCTGTAGATGGTCAGTATATCTGAAGATGGTCAGTATATCTGAAGATGGTCAGTATATCTGAAGATGGTCAGTATATCTGAAGATGGTCAGTATATCTGAGATGGTCAGTATATCTGAAGATGGTCAGTATATCTGAAGATGGTCAGTATATCTGAGATGGTCAGTATATCTGAAGATGGTCAGTATATCTGAGATGATCACTATATCTGAAGATGGTCAGTATATCTGTAGATGGTCAGTATGTCTGAAGATGGTCAGTATGTCTGTAGATGGTCAGTATATCTGTAGATGGTCAGTACGTCTGTAGATGGTCAGTATGTCTGAAGATGGTCAGTATGTCTGAAGATGGTCAGTATATCTGAGATGGTCAGTATATCTGAAGATGGTCAGTACATCTGTAGATGGTCAGTATATCTGAAGATGGTCAGTACATCTGTAGATGGTCAGTATATCTGTAGATGGTCAGTATATCTGTAGATGGTCAGTATATCTGTAGATGGTCAGTATATCTGTAGATGGTCAGTATATCTGTAGACGGTCAGTATATCTGTAGACGGTCAGTATATCTGTAGACGGTCAGTATATCTGAAGATGGTCAGTATATCTGCAGATGGTCAGTATATCTGTAGATGGTCAGTATATCTGTAGACGGTCAGTATATCTGAAGATGGTCAGTATATCTGCAGATGGTCAGTATATCTGTAGATGGTCAGTATATCTGTAGACGGTCAGTATATCTGTAGATGGTCAGTATATCTGTAGATGGTCAGTATATCTGTAGATGGTCAGTATATCTGAAGATGGTCAGTATATCTGTAGATGGTCAGTATATCTGTAGATGGTCAGTATATCTGTAGATGGTCAGTATATCTGAAGATGGTCAGTATATCTGAAGATGGTCAGTATATCTGTAGATGGTCAGTATATCTGTAGATGGTCAGTATATCTGTAGATGGTCAGTATATCTGAAGATGGTCAGTATATCTGAAGATGGTCAGTATATCTGAAGATGGTCAGTATATCTGAAGATGGTCAGTATATCTGTAGATGGTCAGTATATCTGTAGATGGTCAGTATATCTGTAGATGGTCAGTATATCTGTAGATGGTCAGTATATCTGAAGATGGTCAGTATATCTGTAGATGGTCAGTATATCTGTAGATGGTCAGTATATCTGAAGATGGTCAGTATATCTGTAGATGGTCAGTATATCTGAAGATGGTCAGTATATCTGTAGATGGTCAGTATATCTGTAGATGGTCAGTATATCTGTAGATGGTCAGTATATCTGAAGATGGTCAGTATATCTGTAGATGGTCAGTATATCTGTAGATGGTCAGTATATCTGAAGATGGTCAGTATATCTGAAGATGGTCAGTATATCTGTAGATGGTCAGTATATCTGAAGATGGTCAGTATACCTGAGATGGTCAGTACATCTGTAGATGGTCAGTATATCTGAGATGGTCAGTATATCTGAAGATGGTCAGTATATCTGAAGATGGTCAGTATATCTGTAGACGGTCAGTACATCTGTAGATGGTCAGTATATCTGAAGATGGTCAGTATATCTGTAGATGGTCAGTACATCTGAAGACGGTATATCTGAGATGATCAGTATATCTGTAGATGGTCAGTATATCTGTAGATGGTCAGTACATCTGAAGATGGTATACCTGAGATGATCAGTATATCTGAAGATGGTCAGTATATCTGTAGATGGTCAGTATATCTGTAGACGGTCAGTATATCTGAAGATGGTCAGTATATCTGTAGATGGTCAGTATGTCTGTAGATGGTCAGTATATCTGTAGATGGTCAGTATATCTGTAGATGGTCAGTATATCTGTAGATGGTCAGTATATCTGAGATGGTCAGTACATCTGAAGATGGTCAGTATATCTGAAGATGGTCAGTATATCTGTAGATGGTCAGTATATCTGTAGATGGTCAGTATATCTGAGATGGTCAGTATATCTGAAGATGGTCAGTTTATCTGAAGATGGTCAGTATATCTGTAGATGGTCAGTATATCTGTAGATGGTCAGTCAGTAAGATGGTCTGTAGATGGTCAGTATATCTGAAGATGGTCAGTATATCTAAAGATGGTCAGTATATCTGTAGATGGTCAGTATATCTGAAGATGGTCAGTATATCTGAGATGGTCAGTATATCTGTAGATGGTCAGTATATCTGTAGATGGTCAGTATATCTGTAGATGGTCAGTATATCTGTAAAGATGGTCAGTACATCTGTAGATGGTCAGTACTGAAGATCTGTAGATGGTCAGTATATCTGAGATGGTCAGTATATCTGAGATGGTCAGTATATCTAAAGATGGTCAGTATATCTAAAGATGGTCAGTATATCTAAAGATGGTCAGTATATCTGTAGATGGTCAGTATATCTGAAGATGGTCAGTATATCTGAAGATGGTCAGTATATCTGAAGATGGTCAGTATATCTGAAGATGGTCAGTATATCTGTAGATGGTCAGTATATCTGTAGATGGTCAGTATATCTGTAGATGGTCAGTATATCTGTAGATGGTCAGTATATCTGTAGATGGTCAGTATATCTGAAGATGGTCAGTATATCTGAGATGGTCAATATATCTGTAGATGGTCAGTATATCTGTAGATGGTCAGTATATCTGTAGATGGTCAGTATATCTGTAGATGGTCAGTATATCTGTAGATGGTCAGTATATCTGAAGATGGTCAGTATATCTGTAGATGGTCAGTATATCTGTAGATGGTCAGTATATCTGTAGATGGTCAGTACATCTGTAGATGGTCAGTATATCTGTAGATGGTCAGTATATCTGTAGATGGTCAGTATATCTGTAGATGGTCAGTATATCTGTAGATGGTCAGTATATCTGTAGATGGTCAGTATATCTGTAGATGGTCAGTATATCTGTAGATGGTCAGTATATCTGTAGATGGTCAGTATATCTGTAGATGGTCAGTATATCTGAAGATGGTCAGTTTATCTGTAGATGGTCAGTTTATCTGTAGATGGTCAGTACATCTGAAGATGGTCAGTACATCTGAAGATGGTCAGTATATCTGTAGATGGTCAGTATATCTGTAGATGGTCAGTATATCTGAAGATGGTCAGTATATCTGAAGATGGTCAGTATATCTGTAGATGGTCAGTATATCTGAAGATGGTCAGTATATCTGTAGATGGTCAGTATATCTGTAGATGGTCAGTATATCTGTAGATGGTCAGTATGTCTGTAGATGGTCAGTATATCTATAGATGGTCAGTATATCTGTAGATGGTCAGTACATCTGTAGATGGTCAGTATATCTGTAGATGGTCAGTATATCTGTAGATGGTCAGTATATCTGTAGATGGTCAGTATATCTGAAGATGGTCAGTATATCTGTAGATGGTCAGTATATCTGAAGATGGTCAGTACATCTGAAGATGGTCAGTACATCTGAAGATGGTCAGTATATCTGAAGATGGTCAGTACATCTGAAGATGGTCAGTATATCTGAAGATGGTCAGTATATCTGAAGATGGTCATACCTGAAGATGATCACTACATCTGAAGATGGTCAGTATATCAGAAGATGGTCAGTATATCTGAAGATGGTATACCTGAGATGATCACTTTATCTGAAGATGGTCAGTACATCTGAAGATGGTCAGTATATCTGAAGATGGTCAGTATATCTGAAGATGGTCAGTATATCTGAAGATGGTCAGTATATCTGAAGATGGTCAGTATATCTGAGATGGTCAGTATATCTGAAGATGGTCAGTATATCTGTAGATGGTCAGTATATCTGAAGATGGTCAGTATATCTGAGATGGTCAGTATATCTGAAGATGGTATACCTGAGATGGTCAGTATATCTGAGATGGTCAGTATATCTGAAGATGGTCAGTATATCTGTAGATGGTCAGTATATCTGTAGATGGTCAGTATATCTGTAGATGGTCAGTATATCTGAAGATGGGTATATCTAAAGATGGTCAGTATATCTGAGATGGTCAGTATATCTAAAGATGGTCAGTATATCTGAAGATGGTCAGTATATCTAAAGATGGTCAGTTATCTGAAGATGGTCACTTTTATCTAAAGATGGTCAGTATATCTGAAGATGGTCAGTATATCTAAAGATGGTCAGTATATCTGAAGATGGTCAGTATATCTTAGATTTTCAGTATACCAAAAGATTTCATTATATCCGTAGATGGTCAGTATATCTGAGATGGTCAGTATATCTGTTAGATATTTTTTCAGTATATCTGTAGATGGTCAGTATATCTGAAGATGGTCAGTATATCTGAAGATGGTCAGTATATCTTAGATGGTCAGTATATCTGTCAGATGGTCAGTATATCTGAGAGATGGTCAGTATATCTGTAGATGGTCAGTATATCTGAGATGATCACTATATCTGAAGATGGTCAGTATATCTGTAGATGGTCAGTATATCTGAGATGGTCAGTATACCTGGATGGTCAAGCTTTTGAGGTCAGTATATCTTTAGATGGTCAGTATATCTGAGATGATCACTATATCTGAAGATGGTCATTCTGAAGATGGTCAGTATATCTGAAGATGGTCAGTATATCTGAGATGGTCAGTATATCTGAAGATGGTCAGTATATCTGAAGATGGTCATGTATCTGAAGATGGTCAGTATATTGGAATGGAATGTATATCTGAAGATGGTCAGTATATCTGAGATGGTCAGTATATCTGAAGATGGTCAGTATATCTGAGATGGTCACCCTATATATCTGAAGATGGTCAGTATATTGAGATGGTCAGTATATCTGAAGATGGTCAGTATATCTGAAGATGGTCAGTATATCTGAGATGGTCAGTATATCTGAGATGGTCAGTATATCTGAAGATGGTCAGTATATCTGAAGATGGTCAGTATATCTGAGATGGTCAGTATATCTGTAGATGGTCAGTATATCTGAAGATGGTCAGTATATCTGTAGATGGTCAGTATATCTGTAGATGGTCAGTATATCTGTAGATGGTCAGTATATCTGTAGATGGTCAGTATATCTGTAGATGGTCAGTATATCTGTAGATGGTCAGTATATCTGTAGATGGTCAGTATATCTGTAGATGGTCAGTATATCTGAGATGGTCAGTATATCTGAAGATGGTCAGTTTATCTGAGATGGTCCCCATATCTGAGATGGTCAGTATATCTGAAAATGGTCAGTATATCTGTAGATGGTCAGTATATCTGTAGATGGTCAGTATATCTGAAAATGGTCAGTATATCTGTAGATGGTCAGTATATCTGTAGATGGGTATATCTGTAGATGGTCAGTCCCCATCTGTAGATGGTCAGTACATCTGTAGATGGTCCCCATCTGTAGATGGTCAGTACATCTGTAGATGGTCAGTACATCTAAGATGGGTATATCTGAAGATGGTCAGTATATCTGTAGATGGTCAGTATATCTGTAGATGGTCAGTATATCCTTCCTGTCCCCAGTATATCTGAAGATGGTCAGTATATCTGAAAATGGTCAGTATATCTGAAGATGGTCAGTATATCTGTAGATGGTCAGTATATCTAAAGTAGATGGTCAGTATATCTGAAGACCGTCAGTATATCTGAAGTTGGTCAGTTTATCTGAAGATGGTCAGTATATCTGAAGATGGTCAGTATATCTGTAGATGGTCAGTATATCTGAAGATGGTCAGTATATCTGTAGATGGTCAGTATATCTGTAGATGGTCAGTATATCTGAAGATGGTCAGTATATCTGAAGATGGTCTATTCTGTGTCTGGCGAAAGGAAGGACTGTCCAGGTGTAGGAGTTTACTCCTGCATCCTCTTAACTTTTTTTCTCACAGATTGTGTTTACAATTATCGTTTGTGGTCTGTTAACATTTACTGGGCATGTTCTGTACTCTGAACAACGTTCTTTTGTCTTAACTTTTAAACAACCAAAACATTTTATTTTCATGCCGTGTTGGCATTTATTTAATTATTTTATTGGTTGTTAAATTATTTTTTTAATGATATTTAACTTTTTCACACGGAAATTCCATCTTCATATTGATCCCCCTCACACAATCCCCGGCTATCACGTTTTACCAGTCTGCTTATCCATGGTCAATGTCGGCCCATACTGACCGCGGGAGAGGAGACAGCACCATGGGGGGTGGCGTGGCTCGACTGAGCATCAAAAACAGAACTGGTGGTGGGTTACAGTGTTTAAGTGCTGTACTGAACAGGCCGGTTTCCCGGACCAAGGCTCAAGGCTTTTAATATATCCTGTATTTGGCTTTATGTGCCTTCCTGTCCAGGGTCTGTCCATCCTCCAACAAGGGTTAGTCCCCCTTCCCCCCAGAAGTCACTCCAGTATGTCAGGGTTGGGGTCAATCCCATTTCAATTCAGGAAGTTAACTGAAATTCCAATGTTCAACGATGGCTACTAGTAGTTGGAATGGAATGTCATCAAGACTGTTCAGAGGAGTCGTCCCTGCCTTGTTTCTCTGAAAGGGGGCTGCAGTGTGTCCAAAGGGCACTTCCTATTCCCTGTTCTAGTGCACTGCCTTTTCCCAGGGCCTCCTGAAGGCTGTAGAGGAATAGGGTCCCTGCCTTCCCCTTGTCTCTCCTAGTCTTTGTTCCTGCAGCATCTGGGGAGGGTTAAAAGGGTGCACTCTAAAGGGATTCCTGTTAGTCTCAGGCACAAAGGTTCCAGTCCCAGCCTTCCTGTCCCCATCTCTCCTGAAGGGTTAGTCCCTGCCTTCCTGTCCCCGTCTCTCCTAAAGGGTTAGTCCCTGCCTTCCTGTCCCCATCTCTCCTAAAGGGTTAGTCCCTGCCTTCCTGTCCCCATCTCTCCTAAAGGGTTAGTCCCTGCCTTCCTGTCCCCATCTCTCCTAAAGGGTTAGTCCCTGCCTTCCTGTCCCCATCTCTCCTAAAGGGTTAGTCCCTGCCTTCCTGTCCCCGTCTCTCCTAAAGGGTTAGTCCCTGCCTTCCTGTCCCCGTCTCTCCTAAAGGGTTAGTCCCTGCCTTCCTGTCCCCGTCTCTCCTAAAGGGTTAGTCCCTGCCTTCCTGTCCCCATCTCTCCTGAAGGGTTAGTCCCTGCCTTCCTGTCCCCATCTCTCCTAAAGGGTTAGTCCCAGCCTTCCTGTCTCCATCCCTCCTAAAGGGTTAGACGTTAGCATGTCTTGGTGGATATGATATAAAAGGCTAACCTCTTATTATAATGGTGAGACGTTAGCATGTCTTGGTGGTTATAATATAAAAGGCTAACCTCTTATTATAATGGTGAGACGTTAGCATGTCTTGGTGGATATGATATAAAAGGCTAACTAACCTCTTATTATAATCGTGAGACGTTAGCATGTCTTGGTGGTTATGATATAAAAGGCTATCCTCCTCTTATTATAATGGTGAGACGTTAGCATGTCTTGGTGGATATGATATAAAAGGCTAACCTCTTATTATAATGGTGAGACGTTAGCATGTCTTGGTGGATATGATATAAAAGGCTAACCTCTTATTATAATGGTGAGACGTTAGCATGTCTTGGTGGGTATGATATAAAAGGCTATCCTCTTATTATAATGGTGAGACGTTAGCATGTCTTGGTGGATATGATATAAAAGGCTATCCTCCTCTTATTATAATGGTGAGACGTTAGCATGTCTTGGTGGGTATGATATAAAAGGCTATCCTCCTCTTATTATAATGGTGAGACGTTAGCATGTCTTGGTGGATATGATATAAAAGGCTAACCTCTTATTATAATGGTGAGACGTTAGCATGTCTTGGTGGATATGATATAAAAGGCTAACCTCTTATTATAATGGTGAGACGTTAGCATGTCTTGGTGGATATGATATAAAAGGCTAACCTCCTCTTATTATAATGGTGAGACGTTAGCATGTCTTGGTGGATATGATATAAAAGGCTAACCTCTTATTATAATGGTGAGACGTTAGCATGTCTTGGTGGATATGATATAAAAGGCTAACCTCTTATTATAATGGTGAGACGTTAGCATGTCTTGGTGGTCTGTTCCGCCCTTTTCCAAATGGGCGGTAATTTAGAATGCATCAGATACTGTATTTGCGATAGCACAGCTTCGGCCTTTGTTCCTCAGTCTTCCCGCTCTTTCACTCTAACCCAGCCCCTTTTCCTTTGAGTAACAAGCTGTCGCATCTGTTCTGCCCGCTAGGGACGTTTTCCTTATGACGTCATTTGTAATCAAGTTATGATTTAATTATATATGTGTAATTCTGTGTGATTAGTTGGGTATTTAGTAATTACATAATTAAACCCAATTCTGTATTGCTGATTCAACTTGTTAGGCAGGGTTTGTGCAGACAACCAAGACTTTACAACTTTCAGATGAGACTGAATTAAGAGGACGATTAATATTGACTGCTATTGATGTAAAATATTACTAGGTCTTTAAGAGTTTATCCGGAAGATAACATCTCTATAAATATTATTTTGGGTTGCCCCGACTCTCTAGTTAATTACATTTACATGATTAGCTCAATCAGGTAATATTAATTATAAATTATAATTCTAAAATTATATTATAATTATAAAAGGCTAACCTCTTATTATAATCGTGAGACGTTAGCATGTCTTGGTGGTTGTGATATTCGTGCGTCTGTTACTTTCTCACTCATCATTATTCACGATTCATTCAGGATTATCCGTAACCATGGTAGCATCCACATTAATGTAGAACTTTGTAGAAACATGGTCTATTCTCATTTACAATAAAAGTGACTCAAATGACACACTACATTATTTACCATTCATTTCTATTGGGCACAAAATGATCTGAAACACAACCAAAACAAATGTGTAGAGTCACAAACTTGATGTAATAATTGCGTTCTATGAATATAGAACCAAACACTTCACTTTCTACTAATTGAATACACATAAGTGAATTTGTCTCCTAAAATGGTGGGACTATGTACAACAAGTGGTGTAATTTATAAACGGTTCATCCGATATGGATGAAAATACCCTCAAATTAAAGCTGACAGTCTGCACTTTAACCTCATAGTCATCATATAATGTCAAACCCAAAGCGCTGGAAGTACAGAGCCAAAACAACAGCAAAACAATGTGTCCATCTATCACCATGTTACCCTTCCATTTCACTGTGTCCCAATACTTTTAGGAGTTCACTGTATATGTCCACTCTGAACAGGTGTCCATCTATCACCATGTTACATTTACATTTACATTTAAGTCATGTTACCCTTCCATTTCACTGTGTCCCAATACTTTTAGGAGTAAAATGAATATGTCCACTCTGAACACCTTGACTGAGTTCATAACATGGTAAAGAATATAGAAATATAGAAATATAGAAATACAGAATACAGAAATATAGAAATATAGAAATATAGAAATACAGAAATATAGAAATACAGCCGTTTGGCTGAGAACAATATCAACAATATAAACTCTACCTGGTATAACTGTAGCTGTGTTCTACCTGGTATAACTGTAGCTGTGCTCTACCTGGTATAACTGTAGCTGTGCTCTACCTGGTATAACTGTAGCTGTGCTCTACCTGGTATAACTGTAGCTGTGGTCTACCTGGTATAACTGTAGCGGTGCTCTACCTGGTATAACTGTAGCTGTGCTCTACCTGGTATAACTGTAGCTGTGCTCTACCTGGTATAACTGTAGCTGTGTTCTACCTGGTATAACTGTAGCTGTGCTCTACCTGGTATAACTGTAGCTGTGCTCTACCTGGTATAACTGTAGCTGTGCTCTACCTGGTATAACTGTAGCTGTGCTCTACCTGGTATAACTGTAGCTGTGCTCTACCTGGTATAACTGTAGCTGTGCTCTACCTGGTATAACTGTAGCTGTGTTCTACCTGGTATAACTGTAGCTGTGTTCTACCTGGTATAACTGTAGCTGTGCTCTACCTGGTATAACTGTAGCTGTGCTCTACCTGGTATAACTGTAGCTGTGCTCTACCTGGTATAACTGTAGCTGTGCTCTACCTGGTATAACTGTAGCTGTGCTCTACCTGGTATAACTGTAGCTGTGTTCTACCTGGTATAACTGTAGCTGTGCTCTACCTGGTATAACTGTAGCTGTGCTCTACCTGGTATAACTGTAGCTGTGCTCTACCTGGTATAACTGTAGCTGTGCTCTACCTGGTATAACTGTAGCTGTGCTCTACCTGGTATAACTGTAGCTGTGCTCTACCTGGTATAACTGTAGCTGTGCTCTACCTGGTATAACTGTAGCTGTGCTCTACCTGGTATAACTGTAGCTGTGCTCTACCTGGTATAACTGTAGCTGTGCTCTACCTGGTATAACTGTAGCTGTGTTCTACCTGGTATAACTGTAGCTGTGTTCTACCTGGTATAACTGTAGCTGTGTTCTACCTGGTATAACTGTAGCTGTGCTCTACCTGGTATAACTGTAGCTGTGCTCTACCTGGTATAACTGTAGCTGTGCTCTACCTGGTATAACTGTAGCTGTGTTCTACCTGGTATAACTGTAGCTGCTCTACATTACGACATGTCGCTGCCTCCTTTTAATTCATGTTCTCTTCTTAATTTAATTTCAACAAGAGTTCAGCTCGGGCCGATCCATCTCTGTATTTTTTTTTTTGCTCCAGAAGATGAAGACCTAGTGGAGAGCAGCAACAACAAAAGAAAACATGGTCGTCCATCCTTTTTAGTTTATTAAATTACATTTTAAAACCAGGGAGCAGCAAATGGGATTTAGATACAATGCCATTAAAATGGATCTCGATGTATTAAAGCTATAGGATCAATGGAGTTTTCAAAAGATAATATTTGTTTACGCTTTTCTTGGCTCCGCTCAAAAGGTTGATTGCTTGGGATATAATATGTCTTACTATGCTGGGATGTATAGGTACCTTCTTTTTTACGTCAAAGTTTTTAACCACAAGAAAACACAAACCGTTTGACGGGGGGTACGGGGGGTACAGGGGTTATGACGTTATGGGGGGTACAGGGGATACGGGGATACGGGGGGTACAGGGGATATAATGGTACGGGGGGTACAGGGGATACGGGGGGTACAGTGGATACGGGGGTACAGGGGATATGACGGTATGGGTGTACGGCGGTACAGGTATAGCCTGGATGCTGGATGGGAAGAGGAGACTCGGGGATTGACACAGCCGGGCTGACCCTGCTTAACTTAGGAAGCACTCCTGATGATTGTTTTAAAGACGGGGGAGGGGAGAAGAGGGGGAGCACAGTGTTGGAGTTGTTGTGACGTAAGGTGGGAGAGAGGCTGGCTGGGCAGGAGGGAGAGGCTGGATTTGTGTGTGTGTGTGTGTGTGTGTGTGTGTGTGTGTGTGTGTGTGTGTGTGTGTGTGTGTGTGTAGCTGGTCGGTGGGTTGTGAACGAATGTGAAAGGTGCTTAATGATTCGATAACAACAGTTGTCAGACTGAGCGGCTCTCATTGGCCCTCCTGTACCACGTGGTCTAGTTCTGATAGCTTCTGGACAGGTTTATTTGGTTTACCTTGAATGGAGCAGGGCCGTCGTGTCTACATCTCTCACTGCCTTACAGGGATTTAACACACCCGGAGGATGGGCCGCGGTTGGTACAGCCTGTGTGTTATTGGGGGATTTACAGTGTGTGTGTTTCAGGGTGTATCAGTGTGCTTTGGACCACTGAGTCTGGTCCTAGAGCCTCCCCACAGACACACGCGGCCTAGAGCCGCCCCACAGACACACGCGGCCTAGAGCCTCCCCACAGACACACGCGGCCTAGAGCCGCCCCACAGACACACGCGGCCTAGAGCCGCCCCACACACACGCGGCCTAGAGCCGCCCCACACACACGCGGCCTAGAGCCGCCCCACACACACGCGGCCTAGAGCCGCCCCACACACACGCGGCCTAGAGCCGCCCCACACACACGCGGCCTAGAGCCGCCCCACACACACGCGGCCTAGAGCCGCCCCACACACACGCGGCCTAGAGCCGCCCCACACACACGCGGCCTAGAGCCGCCCCACACACACGCGGCCTAGAGCCGCCCCACACACACGCGGCCTAGAGCCGCCCCCACACACACGCGGCCTAGAGCCGCCCCCACAGACACTTTATTTTTTTTTTTTTTTATTTCACACGCGGCCTCAGAGCCGCCCCACAGACACACGCGGCAAGAGCCGTCCACAGTAGAAAAAATGGGCAGTCACAATGTGTGCAAAAGGCCTGAGGAGAGCCGATTAACACTGGTGATAAATGATCCCAGGTAGAGATACAAAAGAGCAGAAAAGTAAATAAATAAAAACAGTATAAAAACAGTATGGGAATGAGGTAGAGCCGCTATTTACCCTATGTACAGCTGCAGCGACGGTTAGCTGCGGATAGCTGATGTTTGAAGTTGGTGAGGGAGATAAAAGTCCCCCCATTTTTGCAGTTCCAGTCACACGCAGAGTACTGGAACGAGCGGCCAAATGAGGTGTTGGCTTTAGGATGATCAGTGAGACACACCTGCTGGAGCGCGTGCTACGGAGCCCGTGACCAGTGAACTGAGATAAGGCGGAGCTTTACCTAGCATGGACGTAGATGACCTGGAGCCAGTGGGTCCGACGAATATGTAGTGAGGGCCCCGACTAGAGCATACACGCAGTGGTGGGTGGTATAAGGTGCCAAAACGGATGGCACTGTGATAGACTGCATCCAGTTTGCTGAGTAGACACACGAAGCCATTTTGTAGATGACCGCCGAAGTCGAGGATCGGTAGGATAGTCAGTTTTACTACACGCGGCCTGAAGGAGGCCGGAATAGAAAGCCCCGACTCTGGATTTGATTTTTGATTGGAGATGTTTGATGTGAGTCTGGAAGGAGAGTTTGCAGAGCCAGACACCTAGGTACTTATAGATGTCCACATACGTTGGAACCATCCAGGGTGGTGATGCCGCGGTTGAAAAGCCCAGGCACACGGAAGGAGTGCTGTACATGCATTGGCCGTTTGGAGAGATAGCACAGTGTCCAATGACGGGCCGAAACACATAGAATGGTGTCCGTAGAGAGCCGCCCCAGCAAGAGCAACATCATTGATATATACAGAGAAAAGAGTCTAGAGCTGGGTTATTATTCTCTATATATGCTGGCTTGTGAAACGTCGGTATAGTTTTATAATTCCAAGATGAAACAAACATATGGACTCTAATTGAATGTATCCTCTTACCTGTTGACTCGAACTATTTGATTAAAATCCTGATCACTTCGATTTTCTCATATTTATTTATTCTTCTTGTTACCCTATATAAGTGTGGCAGATGATTTAAATAGTATATTGTTTTTAAGAGAGAACTGAAGCACTTGTCTGTCTTCAGGCTATGAAAGGAGATGTTGGGGCTGTTCTTTCTTTCCCTCCTCCTCATCAGTCTTTACCTTCTCCTCCTCTCGTTCCCTCCTCTCTCTAGTTCCCTCAGCAGTTTTTTGTGATTATTAATTTGTGAGGTGTTATTGGGTGATCAACTGTCTTGTCAGGAGAATGGATGTGTGTGTCAGTTGTTAGCTATGATTAAACACCAACTCTACAGAGAGGAGCGAGAGGGTAGAGGGAAAGCGTGAGGAGAGAGGAAGGGGAGAGTGGAGGAGTGAGAGTGTGAAGGGTGAGAGAGGCAGGCAGAGAGAGAGGCAGGCAGAGAGAGAGCGAGGAGGGAAAGCGTGGGGAGAGGAGAGAGGAAGGGGAGAGTGGAGGAGTGAGAGTGTGAAGGGTGAGAGAGGCAGGCAGAGAGAGAGGCAGGCAGAGAGAGAGTGAGGAGGGAAAGCGTGGGGAGAGGAGAGAGGAAGGGGAGAGTGGAGGAGTGAGAGGGTGAAGGGTGAGAGAGGCAGGCAGAGAGAGAGAGAGCGAGGAGGGAAAGCGTGGGGAGAGGAGAGAGGAAGGGGAGAGTGGAGGAGTGAGAGGGTGAAGGGTGAGAGAGAGGCAGGCAGAGAGAGAGAGGCAGGCAGAGAGAGAGAGCGAGGAGGGAAAGCGTGGGGAGAGGAGAGAGGAAGGGGAGAGTGGAGGAGTGAGAGGGTGAAAGGTGAGAGAGAGAGGCAGGCAGAGAGAGAGAGAGGCAGGCAGAGAGAGAGAGAGGCAGGCAGAGAGAGAGAGAGGCAGGCAGAGAGAGAGAGGCAGGCAGAGAGAGAGAGAGGCAGGCAGAGAGAGAGAGAGAGGCAGAGAGAGAGAGAGGCAGGCAGAGAGAGAGAGGCAGGCAGAGAGAGAGAGAGAGGCAGGCAGAGAGAGAGAGAGGCAGGCAGAGAGAGAGAGAGAGGCAGGCAGAGAGGGAGAGAGGCAGGCAGAGAGAGAGAGAACAATCCTCTGTTAATGGATGAAACTGCAGCGGGAGGGGTTTCTGCTGCCTTCATGCATATGTTTTCTCTGCCTCTCTCTCTCTGCCTCTCTCTCTCTGCCTGCCTCTCTCTGCCTGCCTCTCTCTGCCTGCCTCTCTCTGCCTGCCTCTCTTCTGCCTGCCTCTCTCTCTCTGCCTGCCTGCCTCTCTCTCTCTGCCTGCCTGCCCTCTCTCTCTCTCTGCCTGCCTCTCTCTCTGCCTGCCTCTCTCTCTGCCTGCCTCTCTTCTGCCTGCCTCTCTTCTGCCTGCCTCTCTTCTGCCTGCCTCTCTTCTGCCTGCCTCTCTTCTGCCTGCCTCTCTTCTGCCTGCCTCTCTCTCTGCCTCTCTCTCTCTCTGCCTCTCTCTCTCTCTGCCTCTCTTCTGCCTGCCTCTCTCTCTGCCTCTCTCTCTCTCTGCCTCTCTCTCTGCCTCTCTCTCTCTCTGCCTCTCTCTCTCTCTGCTCTCTCTAATTATTAGGGTAGTGCAGGGTCTCTGTAATTAGTGGGGTAGTGCAGGGTCTCTGTAATTAGTAGGGTAGTGCAGGGTCTCTGTAATTAGTAGGGTAGTTCAGGGTCTCTGTGTAATTAGTAGGGTAGTGCAGGGTCTCTTTGTAATTAGTGGGGTAGTGCAGGGTCTCTGTAATTAGTAGGGTAGTGCAGGGTCTCTGTAATTAGTAGGGTAGTTCAGGGTCTCTGTGTAATTAGTAGGGTAGTTCAGGGTCTCTGTGTAATTAGTAGGGTAGTGGGGGGTCTCAGTACTGTCTACGGGACACACATGCTTCAAGGCTAAGTTGAACTCACCGAGAATTGAGGTTTGATATTAATATAAACAAGGATAGTTCTGGTCCGGGCCACCGGAGTCGCAGTGCTAGAGGCGTCACCACAGACCCTGGTTCAATCCCGGGCTGTATCACAACAGGCCCACAATTGGCCCAGCGTCGTCCGGGTTAGGGGAGGGTTTGGCCAGGGGGAGCTTTACTTGGCTCATCGCACTCTAGCGACTCCTTGTGGCGGGCCGGGCTCCTGCAGGCTGACCACCGGTCGTCAGTTCAACAACGTTTCCTCCGACACAGACGGCTTCCTGGTTCAGCGTGCGGGTGATAAGAAGAAGCGCGGTTTGACGGGTCATGTCTCGGAGGTCGCATGACTCGACCTTCGCCTCCCGAGCCCGTTGGGGAGTTACAGCGATGAGACAAGATCGTAATCACAAAGTTGGGGAGAAAAAGGGGGTAAAATAAAAAATATTTTTGGTTTAAACAAAATATTTTTGTCTTATCAAAATGCAATTTTTGCTAAGGTTGTAATGTATAGTGTTGGTGGTTTAGTGTGTATAATGGTGTGTACGGGTCTGTGGGCGGACAGACTGTGCTGTAGCTAGAGGTCACTTGGAGGTCAATTCACCTGCCTCTGTGTGTTTCTGTTCTAGCCATGGTACCTGCTGTGTGTGTGTGTGTGTGTGTAGGAGGGAGGTCAGCTTTAGATCAACCTGTTCTCTGGCCTGGAAGGGAGGGGGGGGGGGTCATGATCGGTGGTGGTGAGACACCTGTAATAAAGGAACCTGCCGGTGTGTTGTCATACCATGAAGTAGTATGGACTGATTGAAGCTCGATGTTTTGTAGTGACGCCTCTGGCACTGAGGTGCTTCAACCACTGCGCCACTCACAACCGGCCGTGATTGGGAGTCCCATAGGGCGACCCACAATTGACCCAGCGTCAAAGCTTGTGTAGGCTAAAAGCTGTGTACTGGGAAAACCTTGGTAGGCATGGGTGGAATAAGCATTGTGGTGCTCGTGAATTCCCAATAGGTTTCTGCTTTAGACCAATTGTCAGTTAAGGCATATTTTTCTTTGTTTTTAATGATACGATAAAATTAGTATGAGTATGTAGTGTAAGAGTCGATGTACAGTACAACCGAGCTGTATTAAAGAGGTGCTTTGCATTCATAGTTGACGACAAACTTAACCTTAGCCTTAATTATTTTCATTATGCTGAGTGCAAATTCTCTCAAGATGACCATTCAGAATCTCATCCCAAGCCTGAGTCGGTCTTGCGTTGATGGTATGTGTTCCAGATGGCGTCCATGTCCTCAGTGTGTGCCAGCTGGCGGGCGTCTTCTCTGACATCTTCAACCTGTCCCCACCTGCTTTTGCTCCGAGGAGACTGGTCATGGCCCACAGCAAGACCAGCCTGCCAGGCACACTGGACCCACTCCAATTTACCAACAGATCCATGGAAGATGCCATTTCCATCGCTATTCACACGTCCGTAACACATCTGAAAAAGAGGTGCTTGAGAATGCTTTTCATTGACTACAGCTCAGCGTTCAACACGATTGTTCCCTCCATGTTTGACACCACGTTCAAAGCACTGGGTCTGGGGACCACACTTTGCAACTGGATCTTGGACTTCCTGATGGGCAGACTCCAGGCTGTGACGATTGGCAACAACACCTCCCCCACACTAATTCAGGGGCCCCCCAGGGGTGTGTCCTCAGCCCTCTGCTGTACTCCTTGTTCACCCACGACTGCGTGGCTTTGCACGACACCAACTCATCAAGTTTGCTGATGACACCACCGTTGTAGACCTGATAACCAACAACGACAAGTCCGCCTACAGGGAGGAGGTAAGTTAACTGGCATTGTGGTGCCAGGACAACAACCTATTTTTCAACATCTGCAAAACAGAGTTGATTGTTGACTTCAGGAAGCAGAGGAGGGAACACGCCCAGATCCACATTAACGGGACTGCAGTTTTAAGTTCTTCTGCGCCCACATCACCAAGGATTTAACATGGACCAACAACACCGCCACTCTTGTCAAGATGGCGCAACAGCGTCTCTACTTCCTAAGGCGGCTGAAGAAATGTGGCCGCCCCAGGTCCTCTCCAAATACTTCCACTGCACCTTCGAGAGTGTCCTAACCAGTTGCATCACGGACTGGTTCGGAATGTTCTTCATCCATGACTGCGAGGCCCTCCGGTAAGTGTTGAAGATGGCCCAGTACATCACTGGGATCGTGCTTCCAACCATCTGTGACATCTACTCAAATCGGTACCTGACGAAGGCACAAAGCATCATCAAGGACTCCACACACCCCAGCCACGAGCTGTTCACTCCCTCGCCGTCGGGCAGACCGTATCGGAGCATGAGGTCTGATACCGACAGGCTCAGAGACCGTTTTTATCTACAAGCCATCAGACTGCTTAACAGTTGAAGTGGACTGACCATCTGCTCTGATTCTCTGCACCTTAGAAAACATCACTACCGCTGCCACCAGACTCTTGGTATACTGCTCCATTTCTACACTTGTGCCTTCCTGTATTATATTTATGCTAAAATATTTATTCTATTCCACTGCCATTTACTTTATATTCATACTCTTAAATTGTATCATTTCGTATTGTCGAAGGAACCTGCAAGGAAACATTTCGTTTGGACGATGTTTGCCGTGCATATGACTAATGCAACTTGAAACTGGAATGCACCTTTATGATGTCACAATGAATGAATGGAATGCACCTTTATGATGTCACAATGAAACCAATCGTGTCATAGCTGTGTTTCTCATTTTACATTACATTTAAGTCATTTAGCAGACGCTCTTATCCAGAGCGACTTACAAATTGGTGCATTCACCTTATGACATCCAGTGGAACAGCCACTTTACAATAGTGCATCTAAATCTTTTAAGGGGGGTGAGAAGGATTACTTTATCCTATCCTAGGTATTCCTTAAAGAGGTGGGGTTTCAGGTGTCTCCGGAAGGTGGTGATTGACTCCGCTGTCCTGGCGTCGTGAGGGAGTTTGTTCCACCATTGGGGAGCCAGAGCAGCGAACAGTTTTGACTGGGCTGAGCGGGAACTGTACTTCCTCAGTGGTAGGGAGGCGAGCAGGCCAGAGGTGGATGAACGCAGTGCCATTGTTTGGGTGTAGGGCCTGATCAGAGCCTGGAGGTACTGAGGTGCCGTTCCCCTCACAGCTCCGTAGGCAAGCACCATGGTCTTGTAGCGGATGCGAGCTTCAACTGGAAGCCAGTGGAGAGAGCGGAGGAGCGGGGTGACGTGAGAGAACTTGGGAAGGTTGAACACCAGACGGGCTGCGGCGTTCTGGATGAGTTGTAGGGGTTTAATGGCACAGGCAGGGAGCCCAGCCAACAGCGAGTTGCAGTAATCCAGACGGGAGATGACAAGTGCCTGTCTGATGACAAGTTTCTCCTCTGTAAAAATGTAAAAAAGACATTGAAGGAAATCAAGCTTCAGTTATTGTTAGGGCTAATACGCTAATTGTTCCTAGCAATGGTTCCAGAAACCACCTTCAAACTGAAAGCAGGGACATACAAATGGTATCCAGGAGTTCTGACTCTGGTTAAGTATTTAATTCCCTTTAATATATGTCTGCTGACATTGTGGTCACTTTACTCCTCTGTGTATCTGTTGACAATAGGTGGAGAGTTGACTCTCTGGAGCTGTCGGTGGTTGCCATTAGTAGGCTGTACACTTAGCATAGCCGTACGCAAGCATACATGATACCTATGTTTTGGCAAGAGCCTGCTGCCCACCACTCTCCCTTCCCTATCCCCAGACTCAGCCCTATTCCAACCTTCTACCCTCCACCAGCCCCATATCCCATTCCCTAGCCCTCCCTTACCCCAGCGCTGTACCCTAGCTCAGCCCTGCCTCCTCCTCCCCAGCCCTGTCCCACCCCCCCCCCCAGCCCTGTCCCACCCCCCCTCCCCAGCCCTGTCCTATTGATCAGGCCCCCTGCGCGTAGGTCCCCCCTGCTCCAGCAGCTGCCTCATTGGCCTCTCTCAGCGCCTGCTCCAGCGCATTAGAATAGAAATCCATAACCGAGGCTGTGCTCACCCAAGCAGTGGAACAAACCAAATGAAATGCTATAAAGCAATCTCAGCCACCGAGAGCCGCTACCCATTCATCCTGATCTCAGCATGTCACGCCAGCTCACCATCTCTCTCCTTCTCTCACCTTCTCTTTCCTTCTCTCTCTCCTTCTCTCTTTCCTTCTCTCTCCTTCTCTTTCCTTCTCTCTCTCCTTCTATCTTTCCTTCTCTTTCCTTCTCTCTTTCCTTCTCTCTTTCCTTCTCTCTTTCCTTCTCTCTTTCCTTCTCGCTCTCCTTCTCGCTCTCCTTCTCGCTCTCCTTCTCGCTCTCCTTCTCGCTCTCCTTCTCTCTCCTTCTCCTTCTCTCTCCTTCTCTCTCTTTCTCTCTCTCCTTTCTCTCTCTTTCCTCTCTCTCTCTTTCCTTCTCTCACCTCTCACCTCTCTCTCCTTCTCTTTCCTTCTCTCTCCTTCTCTTTCCTTCTCTCTCTCCTTCTCTCTTTCCTTCTCACTCTCCTTCTCTGACCTTCTCTGACCTTCTCTCACCATCTCTTTCCTTCGCTCTTTCCTTCTCTTTCCTTCTCTTTCCTTCTCTTTCCTTCTCTTTCCTTCTCTTTCCTTCTCTTTCCTTCTCTTTCCTTCGCTCTTTCCTTCGCTCTTTCCTTCGCTCTTTCCTTCGCTCTTTCCTTCTCCTCTTTCCTTCTCCTCTTTCCTTCTCTCTTTTCTTCTCGCTCTCCTTCTCTTTCCTTCTCTCTTTTCTTCTCGCTCTCCTTCTCTTTCCTTCTCCTCTTTCCTCCTCTTTCCTTCTCTCTCCTTCTCCTTCTCCTTTTCTCTTTCCTTCTCTATTTCTTTCTTCTCTCTCCTTCTCTCTCCTTCTCTCCTCCTTCTCTTTCCTTCTCTCTCTCCTTCTCTTTCCTTCTCTCTCTCCTTCTCTTTCCTTCTTTCCTTCTCGCTCTCCTTCTCTCTTTCCTTCTCTCTCGCCTTCTCTTTCCTTCTCTCTCTCCTTCTCTTTCCTTCTTTCCTTCTCTCTCTCCTTCCCTCTTTCCTTCTCGCTCTCCTTCTCTCTTTCCTTCTCACTCTCCTTTTCTTTCCTTCTCTCTTTCTTTCTCTCTCTCCTTCTCTTTCCTTCTCTCTCTCCTTCTCTTTCCTTCTCTCTCTCCTTCTCTTTCCTTCTCTCTCCTTCTCTTTCCTTTTCTCCCCTTCTCTTTCCTTCTCTCTCCTTCTCTTTGCTTCTTTCTCTCCTTCTCGCTCTCCTTCTCGCTCTCCTTCTCGCTCTCCTTCTCTCTCCTTCTCTCTCCTTCTCTCTCCTTCTCTCTCCTTCTCTCTCCTTCTCTCTCTTTCTCTCTCTTTCTCTCTCTCCTTCTCTCTTTCCTTCTCTCTCTCCTTCTCTCACCTCTCTCTCCTTCTCTATCCTTCTCTCTCCTTCTCTTTCCTTCTCTCTCTCCTTCTCTCTTTCCTTCTCACTCTCCTTCTCTGACCTTCTCTCACCATCTCTTTCCTTCTCTTTCCTTCTCTTTCCTTCTCTTTCCTTCTCTTTCCTTCGCTCTTTCCTTCTCCTCTTTCCTTCTCTCTTTTCTTCTCGCTCTCCTTCTCTTTCCTTCTCTCTTTTCTTCTCGCTCTCCTTCTCTTTCCTTCTCCTCTTTCCTCCTCTTTCCTTCTCTCTCCTTTTCACTCTCCTTCTCTTTCCTTCTCTATTTCTTTCTCACTCCTTCACTCTCCTTCTCTCTTTCCTTCTCTCTCCTTCTCTCTCCTTCTCTCCTCCTTCTCTTTGCTTCTCTCTCTCCTTCTCTTTCCTTCTCTTTCTCCTTCTCTTTCTCCTTCTCTTTCCTTCTCTTTCTCCTTCTCTTTCCTTCTTTCCTTCTCGCTCTCCTTCTCTCTTTCCTTCTCTCTCTCCTTCTCTTTCCTTCTTTCCTTATCTCTCTCCTTCCCTCTTTCCTTCTCGCTCTCCTTCTCTCTTTCCTTCTCACTCTCCTTTTCTTTCCTTCTCTCTTTCTTTCTCTCTCTCCTTCTCTTTCCTTCTCTCTCTCCTTCTCTTTCCTTCTCGCTCTCCTTCTCTTTCCTTCTCTCTCTCCTTCTCTTTCCTTCTCTCTCTCCTTCTCTTTCCTTCTCTCTCCTTCTCTTTCCTTTTCTCCCCTTCTCTTTCCTTCTCTCTCCTTCTCTTTGCTTCTTTCTCTCCTTCTCTTTGCTTCTTTCTCTCCTTCTCGCTCTCCTTCTTTCTCTCCTTCTCGCTCTCCTTCTCTTTCCGTCTCTCTCTCTCTCCCTCTCTCTCTCTCTCTCTCTCTCTCTCTCTCTCTGTCTCTGTCTCTCTGTCTCTGTCTCCGTCTCTCTCTCCGTCTCTCTCTCCGTCTCTCTGTCCCTCTCTCTCTCCGTCTCTCTGTCTCTCTGTCTCTCTGTCTCTCTGTCTCTCTGTCTCTGTCTCTGTCTCTGTCTCTCTGTCTCTGTCTCCGTCTCTCCTCCGTCTCTCTCTCCGTCTCTCTCTCCGTCTCTCCCTCCGTCTCTCTCTCCGTCTCTCTCTCCGTCTCTCTCTCCGTCTCTCTCCTTCTCTTTCTCTTCTCTCTCTCCTTCTCTTTCCTTCTCTCTCTCCTTCTCTTTCCTTCTCTCTCCTTCTCTTTCCTTTTCTCCCTTCTCTTTCCTTCTCTCTCCTTCTCTTTGCTTCTTTCTCTCCTTCTCTTTGCTTCTTTCTCTCCTTCTCGCTCTCCTTCTTTCTCTCCTTCTCGCTCTCCTTCTCCTTCTCTCTTTCTCTCTCTCTCCCTCTTTCTCTCTCTCTCTCTCTGTCTCTGTCTCTGTCTCTGTCTCTGTCTCTGTCTCTGTCTCTCTCTGTCTCTCTGTCTCTCTGTCTCCCTCCACCCATCCCTCTGTCTCTCTGTCTCTCTGTCTCTCTGTCTCTGTCTCTGTCTCTGTCTCAACCTCCTCTCCTCTCTTCCGTCTCTCTCTCCGTCTCTCTCCGTCTCTCTCCCGTCTCTCTCTCCGTCTCTCTCCGTCTCTCTCCTCCGTCTCTCTCCTTCTCTTTCCTTCTCCTCTCCTTCTCTTTCCTTCTCCCTCCTCCTTCTCTTTCCTCTCTCTCCTTCTCTTTCCTTTTCTCCCCTCTCTTTCCTTCTCTCTCCTTCTCTTTGCTTCTTTCTCTCCTTCTCTTTGCTTCTTTCTCTCCTTCTCGCTCTCCTTCTTTCTCTCCTTCTAACCCCGCTTCTCCTTCTCTTTCCTCTCTCTCTCTCTCCCCTCTCTCTCTCTCTCTCTCTCTGTCTCTGTCTCTGTCTCTGTCTCTGTCTCTGTCTCTGTCTCTCTCTGTCTCTCTGTCTCTCTGTCTCTCTGTCTCTCTGTCTCTCTGTCTCTCTGTCTCTGTCTCTGTCTCTGTCTCTGTCTCTGTCTCTCTGTCTCTCTGTCTCTGTCTCTGTCTCTGTCTCTGTCTCTCTTCTCCTCTCTGTCTCTCTCTCTCCTCTCTCTGTCTCTCTCTGTCTCTCTCTCCGTCTCTCTTTCCTCTTTCCGTCTCTCTCTCCGTCTCTCTCTCCTCTTTCCGTCTCTCTCTCCGTCTCTCTCTCCGTCTCTCTCTCCGTCTCTCTATCCTCTTTCCTTCTCTCTCTCCTTCTCTCTCTCCCTCTCACCTTCTGTCTCCATCTCTTTCCTTTTCTTTTTTCTCTCCTTCTCTCTTCCTGTCCTGCTCTTATGCTATCCCTGACACACCTTTACTCCTGCCTACTTGCTCTCTCTCTCCCTCAACCCGCCACCCCTATACCTTTCCCTCCACACCCCCATCCCTCCATCCTGTTCTCCCTTCCAACCCCCTCCCTCAGCCTTCCCTCTCCTCCACACCCCTCCCTCCCCCCGGCCACCCTCCATTCCCTCTCCTCCACACCCCCTCCCTCCATCCTATTTAATATCCACCCCCCTCCCGCTATCCTCCTCACCCCTCCAATAATGATCCCTCCCTCATCTCCCCTATAATACACCCCTCCATCTATCCTTCTACCCCCCCGCCATCCTCCTCACCCTTCCATAACCCGATCCCTCCCTAATCTCCCCTACTTCCACACCCTCCATCCATCCTTCTAACCCCCCCTTCCCTTCTCCTTCCTCTCTCTCTGTCCCCTCCCCTTCCCCCTCTGAAAGAATAGATTGGGGGGTTAGCTGACCGGTCTGTAGAGGTCAGGTGACCAAACGGTCAGCCCTGCAGCTTAAAACACAGTCATGCCTGGCCCTTTGTTCCAACACACATATAGTATGCTAACTAATAGCCACTGAATGCACCACGCAACACACACACAATAAAAACACACACACACACACACACACACACACACACACACACACACACACACACACACACACACTAGTGCTGTGTCGTTGACTCATAACCTGGATTCCCTGCGGTTATATCTACAGGGCGGTGTGGGTTTAGGGTCATGAAATATTGTATGGGCTATTTTATGTGTGATGATTGTGAGGCGCTATACACATTCGACAGTCACAAGACCGGGGACTTCAAAATGGCACATTAAAGGAACTGAAGGCTACTGTTCAGATGGGTTACATGGAATAGCAGTCAAGAGATCTGGACTCTGACTGATGGTCTATAACCCCCTCACATAGCCTCAATGTTAATATAACCCCCTCACATAGCCTCATGTTAACTACAACCCCTCACATAGCCTCATAATGTTAATATAACCCCCTCACATAGCCTCATGTTAACTACAACCCCTCACATAGCCTCATAATATTAATATAACCCCTCACATAGCCTCATTATGTTAACTATAACCCCTCACATAGCCTCATAATATTAATATAACCCCTCACAGCCTCATAATGTTAATATAACCTCTCACATTGCCTCATAATGTTACTATAACCCCTCACATAGCCTCATAATGTTACTATAACCCTCACATAGCCTCATTATGTTAATATAACCCCTCACATAGCCTCATAATGTTAATATAACCCTCACATAGCCTCATAATGTTAATATAACCCCTCACATAGCCTCATAATGTTAACTATAACCCCTCATCTAGCCTCATAATGTTAACTATAACCTCTCACATAGCCTCATAATGTTAACTATAACCCTCACATAGCCTCATAATGTTAATATAACCCTCATCTAGCCTCATAATGTTAACTATAACCTCTCACATAGCCTCATGTTAACTATAACCCCTCACATAGCCTCATAATATTAATATAACCCCTCACATAGCCTCATAATGTTAACTATAACCCCTCACATAGCCTCATAATGTTAATATAACCCCTCACATAGCCTCATAATGTTAATATAACCCTCACATAGCCTCATAATAATGTTAACTATAGGTCTATAATATAATAATGTTAACTATAACCTCTCACATAGCCTCATAATAATGTTAACTATAACCTCTCACGTAGCCTCATAATGTTAATATAACCTCTCACATAGCCTCATAATAATGTTAACTATAGGTCTAGCTATTGCACTTTCTCCCCGGTCCCTAAATGTTTTTGCTGTGCGAAAGAAGCAGAGATGAAAGATAACATTTTACCGACGTCGACCATATAGAGGCATTCATTCTATGGATTTATGACATTCGGAGTGAGCAAAATGTTTTAATATTCTAGGGCCACAAGTAATGACAGAAGACGAGCTCGTATGTATTGTGTTATAGACAAGTTGACTAACTAATAGCCTACTGAATGTCCCAAATGTTCATAGGCCTGTCTAAAAAAAAATAAAAAATAAAGTTGCTCCACCGTCTGACTGTACACCGCAATTTCTATATTAGCGGGTTACGGTCGAATGCGGACCACAGATTTTCACTTTATCACATATTGTCGGGTGGTTGCGAATGGGTTATTAGCAATTGCTGGCAGGTGCGGATGACCAAACAGCAGGTCTGATGTTGGGGCGGGGTTGTCTGAGTAAAGCAGGAGGGGGGCTCATGGGTTACAAGCCCCAAAAGGACAATAGCCCAGCGCTCCCCTCACTTCCGAAACGAGGCCCGTCTTCGCCCCTCGTATTTAGTAGAGCACCCGGGTCATTAGAGGGGGTCATGCAGGCAGGCTGCATGTGATCAGTGTCCTCTAGACACACACACAGACGTCGCCCCTTTGACTCCGTTCTTTGAACATGACTCTGACCTCCATTCAGTGGGGGAGGGGGGCAGAGGGGCGGGCTGTGTGAGGAACAAATGGGTCCTGGTGAGGAGAATAGACGTGTGTGACAGCCCTATTCAGCTCCAACTACCCTCCATTCAGCCGTGTTAGTAACAGCTAGCTACCCTCCATTCAGCCGTGTGTTAGTAACAGCTAGCTACCCTCCATTCAGCTGTGTGTTAGTAACAGCTAGCTACCCTCCATTCAGCCGTGTTACTAACAGCTAGCTACCCTCCATTCAGCCGTGTGTTAGTAACAGCTAGCTACCCTCCATTCAGCCGTGTTAGTAACAGCTAGCTACCCTCCATTCAGCCGTGTGTTAGTAACAGCTAGCTACCCTCCATTCAGCCGTGTGTTAGTAACAGCTAGCTACCCTCCATTCAGCCGTGTGTTAGTAACAGCTAGCTACCCTCCATTCAGCTGTGTTAGTAACAGCTAGCTACCCTCCATTCAGCTGTGTGTTAGTAACAGCTAGCTACCCTCCATTCAGCCGTGTGTTAGTAACAGCTAGCTACCCTCCATTCAGCCGTGTGTTAGTAACAGCTAGCTACCCTCCATTCAGCCGTGTTAGTAACAGCTAGCTACCCTCCATTCAGCCGTGTGTTAGTAACAGCTAGCTACCCTCCATTCAGCCGTGTGTTAGTAACAGCTAGCTACCCTCCATTCAGCTGTGTGTTAGTAACAGCTAGCTACCCTCCATTCAGCTGTGTGTTAGTAACAGCTAGCTACCCTCCATTCAGCTGTGTGTTAGTAACAGCTAGCTACCCTCCATTCAGCCGTGTGTTACTAACAGCTAGCTACCCTCCATTCAGCCGTGTGTTAGTAACAGCTAGCTACCCTCCATTCAGCCGTGTTAGTAACAGCTAGCTACCCTCCATTCAGCCGTGTGTTACTAACAGCTAGTGTTAAACAAATCAATCTATTTTTAGATTCTTAGTAAAAAAATAAATTAACTCTTGAATGAGTAGTAAGCCTCCAAACGTTTGACTTGTACTGTGTGTAAACACACACATACTGTATATGATGATGTGTATGGACAGGAGTTATATAGGATGAGCCGTGATTACATTACAGTATATGCAGTGCCTACGAAAAGTATTCAGACCCCCTCAACCTTTTCCACATTTTGTTACGTTACAGCCTTTTCCCCTCGTTAATCTACGCACAACATCCCATAATGAATGTTTGCAGCAAATGTAGAAAATAAATGAATAACTAAAATATCACATTTACATAAGTATTCAGACCTTTTACTCAGTACTTTGTTGAAACACCTTTGGCAGCGATAACAGCATCAGGTCTTCTTGGGTATGATGCCACAAGCTTTGGCACACTTGTATTTGGAGAGTTTCTCCCATTCTTCTCTGCAGATCCTCTCAAGCTCTTGTCAGGTTGGATGGGGAGCGTCTCTGCTGCTGAAAAACATCCCCACAGCATGATGCTGCCCCCACCATGCTTCACCCTGGGGATGGTGCCAGGTTTCCTCCAGACGGGACGCTTGGTATTCAGGCCAGAGCGTTATATCTTGGTTTCATCGGACCAGAGAATCTTGTTTCTCATGGTCTGAGAGTCTTTAGGTGCCTTTTGACAAACTCCAAGCGGGCTGTCATGTGCCTTTTACTGAGGAGTGGCTTTCGTCTGGCCACTCTACCATAAAGGCCTGATTGGTGCAGAGATGGTTGTCCTTCTGGAAGGTTCTCCCATCTCCACAGAGGAACTCTGGAGCTCTGTCAGAGTGACCATCGGGTTCTTGGCAGTGGTGTAAAGTACTTAAGTAGTTTTTTGGGGTTATCTGTACTTTACATTACTATTTATATTTTTGATTACTTTTACCTCACTACATTCCTTAAGAAAATATTCTACTTTTTACTCCTTACATTTTCCCTGACACCCAAAAGTACTTGTTACATTTTTTATTCTTAGCAGGACAGGAAAATAGTCAAATTCACACACTTATCAACCGAACATCCCTGGTCATCTCTACTGCCTCTGATCTGGAGGACTCACTAAACAGAGAACATCCCTGGTCATCTCTACTGCCTCTGATCTGGAGGACTCACTAAACAGAGAACATCCCTGGTCTTCCCTTCTAGCCTCTGATCTGGAGGACTCACTAAACAGAGAACATCCCTGGTCTTCCCTTCTAGCCTCTGATCTGGAGGACTCACTAAACAGAGAACATCCCTGGTCATCACTACTGCCTCTGATCTGGAGGATTCACTAAACAGAGCACATCCCTGGTCATCCCTACTAGCCTCTGATCTGGAGGACTCACTAAACAGAGAACATCCCTGGTCATCCCTACTGCCTCTGATCTGGAGGATTCACTAAACAGAGAACATCCCTGGTCATCACTACTGCCTCTGATCTGGAGGATTCACTAAACAGAGAACATCCCTGGTCATCCCTACTGCCTCTGATCTGGAGGACTCACTAAACAGAGAACATCCCTGGTCTTCCCTTCTAGCCTCTGATCTGGAGGACTCACTAAACAGAGAACATCCCTGGTCTTCCCTTCTAGCCTCTGATCTGGAGGATTCACTAAACAGAGAACATCCCTGGTCATCTCTACTGCCTCTGATCTGGAGGATTCACTAAACAGAGAACATCCCTGGTCATCCCTACTGCCTCTGATCTGGAGGATTCACTAAACAGAGAACATCCCTGGTCATCTCTACTGCCTCTGATCTGGAGGATTCACTAAACAGAGAACATCCCTGGTCATCTCTACTGCCTCTGATCTGGAGGATTCACTAAACAGAGAACATCCCTGGTCATCTCTACTGCCTCTGATCTGGAGGATTCACTAAACAGAGAACATCCCTGGTCATCTCTACTGCCTCTGATCTGGAGGATTCACTAAACAGAGAACATCCCTGGTCATCTCTACTGCCTCTGATCTGGAGGATTCACTAAACAGAGAACATCTCTGGTCCATCCCTACTGCCTCTGATCTGGAGGACTCACTAAACAGAGAACATCCCTGGTCATCCCTACTGCCTCTGATCTGGAGGATTCACTAAACAGAGAACATCTCTGGTCCATCCCTACTGCCTCTGATCTGGAGGATTCACTAAACAGAGAACATCTCTGGTCCATCCCTACTGCCTCTGATCTGGAGGACTCACTAAACAGAGAACATCCCTGGTCATCCCTACTGCCTCTGATCTGGAGGATTCACTAAACAGAGAACATCCCTGGTCATCCCTACTGCCTCTGATCTGGAGGATTCACTAAACAGAGAACATCCCTGGTCATCTCTACTGCCTCTGATCTGGAGGATTCACTAAACAGAGAACATCCCTGGTCATCCCTACTGCCTCTGATCTGGAGGATTCACTAAACAGAGAACATCCCTGGTCATCCCTACTGCCTCTGATCTGGAGGATTCACTAAACAGAGAACATCCCTGGTCATCTCTACTGCCTCTGATCTGGAGGATTCACTAAACAGAGAACATCCCTGGTCATCCCTACTGCCTCTGATCTGGAGGATTCACTAAACAGAGAACATCCCTGGTCATCCCTACTGCCTCTGATCTGGAGGATTCACTAAACAGAGAACATCCCTGGTCATCTCTACTGCCTCTGATCTGGAGGATTCACTAAACAGAGAACATCCCTGGTCATCTCTACTGCCTCTGATCTGGAGGATTCACTAAACAGAGAACATCCCTGGTCATCTCTACTGCCTCTGATCTGGAGGAATCACTAAACAGAGAACATCCCTGGTCATCTCTACTGCCTCTGATCTGGAGGATTCACTAAACAGAGAACATCCCTGGTCATCCCTACTTCCTCTGATCTGGAGGAATCACTAAACAGAGAACATCCCTGGTCATCTACTGCCTCTGATCTGGAGGAATCACTAAACAGAGAACATCCCTGGTCATCTCTACTGCCTCTGATCTGGAGGATTCACTAAACAGAGAACATCCCTGGTCATCTACTGCCTCTGATCTGGAGGAATCACTAAACAGAGAACATCCCTGGTCATCCCTACTGCCTCTGATCTGGAGGATTCACTAAACAGAGAACATCCCTGGTCATCTACTGCCTCTGATCTGGAGGAATCACTAAACAGAGAACATCCCTGGTCATCCCTACTGCCTCTGATCTGGAGGATTCACTAAACAGAGAACATCCCTGGTCATCCCTACTGCCTCTGATCTGGAGGATTCACTAAACAGAGAACATCCCTGGTCATCCCTACTGCCTCTGATCTGGAGGATTCACTAAACAGAGAACATCCCTGGTCATCCCTACTGCCTCTGATCTGGAGGACTCACTAAACAGAGAACATCCCTGGTCATCCCTACTGCCTCTGATCTGGCAGACTCAATAAACAGAGAACATCCCTGGTCATCTACTGCCTCTGATCTGGAGGAATCACTAAACAGAGAACATCCCTGGTCATCCCTACTGCCTCTGATCTGGAGGACTCACTAAACAGAGAACATCCCTGGTCATCCCTACTGCCTCTGATCTGGAGGACTCAATAAACAGAGAACATCCCTGGTCATCCCTACTGCCTCTGATCTGGAGGACTCACTAAACAGAGAACATCCCTGGTCATCCCTACTGCCTCTGATCTGGAGGACTCACTAAACAGAGAACATCCCTGGCCCCTACTGCCTCTGATCTGGAGGACTCACTAAACAGAGAACATCCCTGGCCCCTACTGCCTCTGATCTGGAGGACTCACTAAACAGAGAACATCCCTGGCCCCTACTGCCTCTGATCTGGAGGACTCACTAAACGGAGAACATCCCTGGTCCTCCCTACTGCCTCTGATCTGGAGGACTCAATAAACACACATGCTTTGTTTATAAATAATTTCTGTGCTGTGTAAATACATAACAATACAAGAAAATGGTGCCATCTGTTTGGCTTAATATAAGGAATTTAAAATGATTTATACTTTTGATACTTAAGTATATTTTAAACCAAAGGCTTTTACTCAAGTAGAATTTCACTGGGGAACTTTTACTTGAGTCATTTTCTATTAAGTTGGTTAGGGTTAGGGTTAGTTTAGTGTTTAGTGTTTAGTGGGTCCTCCAGATCAGAGGCAGTAGGGATGACCAGGGATGTTCTCTGTTTAGTGAGTCCACCAGATCAGAGGCAGTAGGGATGACCAGGGATGTTCTCTGTTTAGTGAGTCCTCCAGATCAGAGGCAGTAGGGATGTTCTCTGTTTAGTGAGTCCTCCAGATCAGAGGCAGTAGGGATGTTCTCTGTTTAGTGAGTCCTCCAGATCAGAGGCAGTAGGGACCAGGGTTGTGGTCCCGATTGCTCAGTTTGGCCGGGTGGCTCTAAGAGTCTTGGTGCTTTCAAACTTATTCCATTTATGAATGGGGCATTGTGTGTAGATTAATGTGGAAAATGCTCCCTACTCCTGTAAACTCTCATCTATACCTTGTCCTAAGACCAAGGTATTTATTGCAAATAGTCATGTGTATTCTGGTACTATGTGGCCGCTAACGAATGCTAATGGTAGCATTGGGATTGCTCTAACCATACCCCTCTCTCTTCTCTGAAGTTAGACTTAACACCATAGAGACACTGCTAACACTGGATCTCTCCCTCTGTCTCTCTATCCCTCCCCATCTCTCCCTCTGTCTCTCTATCCCTCCCTCTGTCTCTCTATCCCTCCCTCTGTCTCTCTATCCCTCCCTCTGTCTCTCTATCCCTCCCCCTGTCTCTCTATCCCTCCCCATCTCTCCCTCTGTCTCTCTATCCCTCCCTCTGTCTCTCTATCCCTCCCTCTGTCTCTCTATCCCTCCCTCTGTCTCTCTATCCCTCCCTCTGTCTCTCTATCCCTCCCTCTGTCTCTCTATCCCTCCCCATCTCTCCCTCTGTCTCTCTATCCCTCCCTCTGTCTCTCTATCCCTCCCTCTGTCTCTCTATCCCTCCCCATCTCTCCCTCTGTCCCTCCCTCTGTCTATCTATCCCTCCCCATCTCTCCCTCTGTCTCTCTATCCCTCCCTCTGTCTCTCTATCCCTCCCTCTCTCTATCCCTCCCCATCTCTCCCTCTGTCTCTCTATCCCTCCCCATCTCTCCCTCTGTCTCTCTATCCCTCCCCATCTCTCTATCCCTCCCTCTGTCTCTCTAGCCCTCCCCATCCCTCCCTCTGTCTCTCTATCCCTCCCCATCTCTCCCTCTGTCTCTCTATCTCTCCCTCTGTCTCTCTATCCCTCCCCATCCCTGCCTTCTTCCCAATCAATTTAAGGGCTTTATTGGCAAAGGAAACAAATTATTATTTGACCCTGCTGGTCATCTATGAACATTTGAACATCTTGGCTCCTGTTCTGTTATAATCTCCACCCAGCACATCCAGAAGAGGACTGGCCACCCCTCATAGCCTGGTTCCTCTCTAGGTTTCTTCCTAGGTTTTGGCCTTTCTGGGGAGTTTTTCCTAGCCACCGTGCTTCTACACCTGCATTGCTTGCTGTTTTGGGGTTTTAGGCTGGGTTTCTGTACAGCACTTTGAGATATAGGCTGATGTAAGAAGAGCTTTATCAATACATTTGATTGGTTGATGTTAACATTGCCAAAGAAAGTGAAATAGATAATAAACAATAAAAAATGAACACTAACACTTACAAGTAAATACATTTCAGATGTCATATTATGTCTATATACATTGTTGTAACGATATGCAAATAGTTTAAGTACAAAAGAGAAAATAAATATGTGTTGTATTTACAATGGTGTTCGTTCTTCACTGGTTGACCTTGTGTGCAACAGGTCACACATGTTGCCACTGTGATGTCACACCGTGGTATTTCGCCACAATAGAGGGAGTTTATCATTACCATTAGTTGTTAGTATTGTCACCCGATGCTTTTAAACGACCCTCTCACTGTGATCTTCTTCTCCAGGCTGTCTGTCCAACCTGCCTCCCAACACCAAGAAGATCTGCAACTCGTACGAAGAGCGTCGTAAGCAGGCCACCGCCATCGTCCTGCTGGGGGTCATCGGGGCGGAGTTCGGGGCGGAGCTGGAACCCCCTAAGCTGCCGTCTCGTGCCAGGACCAGTGGACAGGCTCCAGAAGGTTTTGGACTGACGACTGGAGGATCCAACTACTCTCTGGCCAGACACACCTGTGAGTGGACACGCCCTCTTTCTCTCTCTGTGCTCGGCACGCGCAAGTCTGTCTCCATATCCGCCCTTCTATCTTTCTCTCTCTCTCTTTCTCTCTGCATGTTGTTCTGAGAATATGAGTGGTTATATATCAGAGTCGAGTACTTGGTGACGTTGTGAAGTCTGAGAGCTTTCAATAGTTTTAGCCTCGATAGGAATGAATAAGTGACTTCTACCATTTATTATCGTGGATTCTCCAGCTGATGAAGTCACACTGTTATGAAACTAAAATAATACACAATCCCACACTGATACTCACTCACTCACTCACTCACTCACTCACTCACTCACTCACTCACTCACTCACTCACTCACTCACTCACTCACTCACTCTGGCTGTGTTGGAGTGAAGCGAAGGGAAGGCCATGTGAATAATCTACCAGGTAGCTGGCTCTCCTTGTGGTGTGGCTCTGTACGTCTCCCCCTCTACCTCTCGTTGCCTGGGGGTCTTCTTTATTCAGATGCGTTGACAGTTTAAATCTCTCTCACCTGCCTGCGTGCGTTAGTTAGTTCAGCGCTCATAAAGAACAGTTGAGACGCGTTGCATCAGTGTTCAGAGAGAGAGAGAGGGGGGGGGGGGTGAATGATGCAATCAATGTGGAGTTCCCCATTCAGAGCAGAGCCCAGGCTGTCACCCTGCAGAGAGAGAGAGAGCAGACCTACTGAATTAAATGAATGGATGCTTGATTTGTCTGGCTGCTCCTGGCTTTGTGAGTCAACAGTGCCGAGGTTAAAAACACCCACAAAGGGAGAGGCAGGCAGGGAGCATCCTGGTCTCAAGGCTGCTTTACATTCCTCCTGGCTGTCTGGAAAGAGAGGAAGGTGTGAGAGAGAGAGGAAGAGGAAGGTGTGAGAGAGAGAGGAAGAGGCAGGCAGGGAGCATCCTGGTCTCAAGGCTGCTTACATTCCTCCTGGCTGTCTGGAAAGAGAGGAAGGTGTGAGAGAGAGAGGAAGAGGAAGGTGTGAGAGAGAGAGGAAGAGGCAGGCAGGGAGCATCCTGGTCTCAAGGCTGCTTACATTCCTCCTGGCTGTCTGGAAAGAGAGGAAGGTGTAAGAGAGAGAGGAAGGTGTGAGAGAGAGAGGAAGAGGCAGGCAGGGAGCATCCTGGTCTCAAGGCTGCTTACATTCCTCCTGGCTGTCTGGAAAGAGAGGAAGGTGTGAGAGAGAGGAAGAGGAGAAAGAGGAAGGTGTGAGAGAGAGAGGAAGAGGCAGGCAGGGAGCATCCTGGTCTCAAGGCTGCTTACATTCCTCCTGGCTGTCTGGAAAGAGAGGAAGGTGTGAGAGAGGAAGAGGAAGGTGTGAGAGAGAGAGGAAGGTGTGAGAGAGAGAGAGGAAGAGGCAGGCAGGGAGCATCCTGGTCTCAAGGCTGCTTACATTCCTCCTGGCTGTCTGGAAAGAGAGGAAGGTGTGAGAGAGGAAGAGGAAGGTGTGAGAGAGGAAGAGGAAGGTGTGAGAGAGGAAGAGGAAGGTGTGAGAGAGAGAGAGGAAGGTGTGAGAGAGAGAGGGAGAGGCAGGCAGGGAGCATCCTGGTCTCAAGGCTGCTTACATTCCTCCTGGCTGTCTGGAAAGAGAGGAAGGTGTGAGAGAGAGAGGAAGAGGAAGGTATGTGAGAGGAAGAGGAAGGTGTGTGTGTGAGAGAGAGAGGAAGGTGTGTGTGTGTGAGAGAGAGAGGAAGGTGTGTGTGTGAGAGAGAGGAAGGTGTGTGAGAGAGAGGAAGGTGTGAGAGAGAGGAAAATGAGAAAGAGGGAGGTGTGTGAGAGAGGAAGGTGTGAGAGAGAGGAAGATGAGGAAGGTGTGTGAGAGAGGAAGGTGTGTGAGAGAGAGAGGAAGGTGTGAGAGAGAGAGGAAAGGGTGAGAGAGAAATGAAGGTGTGAGAGAGAGGAAGGTGTAAGAGAGAGAGGAAGGTGTGAGAGAGAGGAAAGGGTGAGAGAGAGAGGAAGGTGTGAGAGAGAGAGGAAGGTGTAAGAGAGAGAGGAAGGTGTGAGAGAGAGAGGAAGGTGTGAGAGAGAGAGAGGAAGGTGTGAGAGAGAGAGGAAGGTGTGCATTCATACGGGGACCTTGAAGGGCCTCCATTTATACGGGGACTTACTTGACAGCCTTCTCTTGGACCTTGTTACTGTTTATGATCTTCTCTCCAGACTTACTTGACTGGCTTCTCTAGGACCTTGTAAGTAAGTTTATGAGCCAGCCTTGCCTCGTGGTAGATGATGATCTAGTGCCTATGGAACTGCCCCGACTGACTTTCAGGCTATGCAACAACAATAACAACAACAACTTGCCATCCCAACCCTCCCACTTTACCACTGACTTTTCTGGTGAATCCTCTGTGAAGGGGGAAATGATACTTCATAGGATTGTGACGTGTTGTCGTCCCTCATCTAGTTATCTTAAGGTTAAATGTGTCTAGTTGTAAAAGCTGATCCGTACCTCTCACATACATCACACTGGTACAGCACAGCCATTAAAACACACACACACGTATGTTTCTAGTTATTAACATGAGCCTTTAAAGACGTTGATATTTTTACTGCCTGTTTATTGTTTGCTGAAAAGAAATTTTAGGGAACGATGCATCTCTGTCTCGATCAGAATAAAACACTGAGGGGAGGGGAGACGTGTGAAAGCGGCACATTGAAAAATTCAGTTGATGCTCTTACCTCATAATCATCTTGGACCTGTAAAAGTTTGTCGTCAAGTTGAATATATTTCTGAAGAGACACGCACAGCCAGATCGCTCAAGATTTACATCAAATTGAATTGGGCATCCATGCCCTGAGGACATCGGGAAATGGCTTCAAAACCTGCCACTAGGGGCAGTCGTGAATGCTATTACCATCAAGTAGGCTTGGGTTTTTCTCAGGTGTTATGGACGGACGTAACACCATGACTCTGGTACTGAAGGTCTCGTTTTAAATCACAGTGGTAGAAAATGGCTGTGCAGCGACGTTCCCCATCCAACCTGACAGAGCACGAGAGGATGTACATTATACTAAACCTTAACCATTCGGCGTGAATACCTAAACATAATATTTTAACCCTATACAAAACCTTAATAACCTTTTTAACGTTAAAATGTAGAAAAACAAAACGTTGAAATTTGACTTTTGAATAAAAGTGTGAATTAAAAACGTGTAACACGACAGTGGGACTGTGAGACCTTGTAGTCCCACATCCCTCCATACAGACAGATAGACCTGTAGTACCACATCCCTCCATACAGACAGATAGACCTGTAGTCCCACATCCCTCCATACAGACAGATAGACCTGTAGTCCCACATCCCTCCATACAGACAGATAGACCTGTAGTACCACATCCCTCCATACAGACAGATAGACCTGTAGTCCCACATCCCTCCATACAGACAGATACAGACCTGTAGTACCACATCCCTCCATACAGACAGATAGACCTGTAGTACCACATCCCTCCATACAGACAGATAGACCTAGTCCCACATCCCTAGTACCCATCCCTCCATACAGACAGATAGACCTGTAGTACCACATCCCTCCATACAGACAGATAGACCTGTAGTCCCACATCCCTCCATACAGACAGATACAGACCTGTAGTCCCACATCCCTCCATACAGACAGATAGACCTGTAGTACCACATCCCTCCATACAGACAGATAGACCTGTAGTCCCACATCCCTCCATACAGACAGATACAGACCTGTAGTCCCACATCCCTCCATACAGACAGATACAGACCTGTAGTCCCACATCCCTCCATACAGACAGATAGACCTGTAGTCCCACATACCTCCATACAGACAGATCTAGAGACCTGTAGTCCCACATCCCTCCATACAGACAGATAGACCTGTAGTCCCACATACCTCCATACAGACAGATACAGACCTGTAGTCCCACATCCCTCCATACAGACAGATAGAGACCTGTAGTCCCACATACCTCCATACAGACAGATCTAGAGACCTGTAGTCCCACATCCCTCCATACAGACAGATACAGACCTGTAGTCCCACATCCCTCCATACAGACAGATACAGACCTGTAGTCCCACATCCCTCCATACAGACAGATAGACCTGTAGTCCCACATACCTCCATACAGACAGATCTAGAGACCTGTAGTCCCACATCCCTCCATACAGACAGATCTAGAGACCTGTAGTCCCACATCCCTCCATACAGACAGATCTAGAGACCTGTAGTCCCACATCCCTCCATACAGACAGATAGACCTGTAGTCCCACATCCCTCCATACAGACAGATAGACCTGTAGTCCCACATCCCTCCATACAGACAGATAGACCTGTAGTCCCACATCCCTCCATACAGACAGATGTAGACCTGTAGTCCCAGCCACCCCACCGGTCCTTGGTCTCCAACCCAATAATCAATAATAAGTCCTCCAGTCTCCGTGGCGATGGCGTGCTGGGAGGAGTCTGCCGTAGATTATTAATGTGATTGGCTCTGTGCGTTCTCATCTAGGCGCAGACCTACACTCCTCTATTGGGGGTTGTATCCCGAATCGCACCCTATCCCCTATGTAGTGCACTACTTTTGACCAGTTGCACATAGGGTAGTGCACTATAGGGTTCCATTCAAGAGTGGAAGATCTGTACTGCTCCCCAGCCAATAACCCGTCTAACAGCAGGGCGATTATATATATTTCTGATCCCCCGGGGGCAGAGCCTTTATCAAGTGTGTAAGTTAATTTCTTTCTACATTATTGGAACTATGTGACCAGCATCTAAGCAAAACACCATGGTGCAAGGAGGGGGTTGTGATGACGCTGGTTCCTTCTATATAGACTGAGTGTACTAAACATTAAGAACACCTTCCTAATATTGAGTTGCGCCCCCACCCACCCACCCACCCACCAACCCCAAAAGGTGTGGAAAGCCTTCCACAGGGATGCAGCGAACAGTTTTGACTGGGCTGAGCGGGAACTGTACTTCCTCAGTGGTAGGGAGGCGAGCAGGCCACCTCCTACCTTACCTGCTATCTTACCTCCTACCTTACCTGCTACCTTACCTCCTACCTTACCTCCTACCTTACCTCCTACCTTACCTCCTACCTTACCTCCTACCTTACCTGCTACCTTACCCTCCTACCTTACCTCCTACCATACCACCTACCATACCTCCTACCATACCTCCTACCTTACTTCCTACTACTTTACCTCCTACCTTAGCTGCCTACCCACTACTTACCTATTCTATGGGTATATGTGTGCCCGCAGGCCTCTTGCCTAAATACTCACAAGGTGCCCCCTCCCCCGGGAACAAATGAAATTCATTCACTATCATTCAAACTCAGTGAATGATTTAAATAAACCAAACACATACCTCTAAAGGAGAGGCTACCAAAACACTAGGTACTATGGTATACACAAACCTCTAAAGGAGAGGCTACCAAAACACTAGGTACTATGGTATACACAAACCTCTAAAGGAGAGGCTACCAAAACACTAGGTACTATGGTATACACAAACCTCTAAAGGAGAGGCTACCAAAACACTAGGTACTATGGTATACACAAACCTCTACAGGAGAGGCTACCAAAACACTAGGTACTATGGTATACACATACCTCTACAGGAGAGACTACCAAAACACTAGGTACTATGGTATACACATACCTCTACAGGAGAGGCTACCAAAACACTAGGTACTATGGTATACACATACCTCTACAGGAGAGACTACCAAAACACTAGGTACTATGGTATACACAAACCTCTAAAGGAGAGGCTACCAAAACACTAGGTACTATGGTATACACAAACCTCTAAAGGAGAGGCTACCAAAACACTAGGTACTATGGTTTACACCTACCTCTACAGGAGAGGCTACCAAAACACTAGGTACTATGGTATACACATACCTCTACAGGAGAGACTACCAAAACACTAGGTACTATGGTATACACATACCTCTACAGGAGAGGCTACCAAAACACTAGGTACTATGGTATACACAAACCTCTAAAGGAGAGGCTACCAAAACACTAGGTACTATGGTTTACACCTACCTCTACAGGAGAGGCTACCAAAACACTAGGTACTATGGTATACACATACCTCTACAGGAGAGACTACCAAAACACTAGGTACTATGGTATACACCTACCTCTACAGGAGAGGCTACCAAAACACTAGGTACTATGGTATACACCTACCTCTACAGGAGAGGCTACCAAAACACTAGGTACTATGGTATACACATACCTCTACAGGAGAGACTACCAAAACACTAGGTACTATGGTATACACATACCTCTACAGGAGAGGCTACCAAAACACTAGGTACTATGGTATACACCTACCTCTACAGGAGAGACTACCAAAACACTAGGTACTATTTGTATACACATACCTCTACAGGAGAGACTACCAAAACACTAGGTACTATGGTATACACAAACCTCTACAGGAGAGACTACCAAAACACTAGGTACTATGGTATACACATACCTCTACAGGAGAGACTACCAAAACACTTTCAAATTTACCAGAACATACAAAGAAGCTCTCCCTCCTTTATTAAGAGTCGGTAATTGCAGACAGCTGTATCCCCTGACGAGAGGGCGGGATCAGAGCGCCAATTAGTGATGGGCTGACCAATCAGCTGCTTTGGAATCCAGGAAGCCATTTCCTGAAATAGACACATACACACCCGAACACCAACACAGAAACTGGGGAATGTGACAATGGTTGCATGAACACTACATGCCATCACCTTGTTCATTTCTCTGATTCTTTAGTTGGTGCCAGAGGAATTAGCCTTTAAAGGTGCAATCTGTAATAGTTATGACGGTTGAACGATTATGTCAGTTGATGGTATTTACAAAAAAAAAGCAGGGCTGCTGTTTGGGCTGAAAAACAAATTACAGATTTTGGTTTTTATGACTGACCCCATTTAGTTGGACTGATCGATTGTTTGGTCGACCAAGCTTTCTTTGGTTGAGCAGTCATTTGTTTTCCCATGAGACACCTGTCTGATTGTCTTGGGGATGGCGCAGTACATCACACAAAGACATGTGATAATGAAATTGTTCGTGATGAATACAGTGGTTTTGGAAGGTATTCAGACCCCTTTCCTTTTTCCACGTTTTGGTACGTTACAGCCTTAAATCTAAAATAAAATAAAAACTCTCAGCAATCGAAACACATTACTCCGTAATAACAAATAGCAAAGGTCGCTCTGGATAAGAGCGTCTGCTAAATGACTTAAATGTAATGTAAATGTAAATGTTTAAAAAAAAAAAAAACCCACAGAAATACTTGCCATCACACTGCTTTTGTAAGGGTTTTCTTCTGGTGAAAGAGAGGCGGACCAAAATGCAGCGTGGTGGTTATTCATGTTTTTAATAAAGACGACTGACTATACATGAACAGACTAAACAAAACAACAAAAGTGAAAACCTAAACAGTCCTATCTGGTGCAAACACAGAGACAGTAACAATCACCCACAAAACCCAACACAAAACAGGCTACCTAAATATGGTTCCCAATCAGAGACAATGACTAACACCTGCCTCTGATTGAGAACCATATCAGGCCAAACATAGAAATAGACAAACCAGACACACAACATAGAATGCCCACCCAGCTCACGTCCTGACTAACACTAAAACAAGGAAAACACATACGAACAATGGACAGAACGTGACAGCTTTGAAATGTGATGAAGCGTTTTTTTTTTTTTTTAATTAAATAACAAAAGGGAGCTTTGAATAATTAGCCTAAACATATTAAATATATCGTAATTCACGAATGCAATACAAACTGTTCCTGTTCTGCTGTAATAAAAGGCATTAGATAGATAGATTGGTTGGCTGGCTCACTCACTGACTGGCTGGCTGGCTGGCTGGCTCACTCACTCACTGACTGACTGACTGACTGACTGACTGACTGACTGACTGACTGGCTGGCTGGCTGGCTCACTCACTGACTGACTGACTGACTGACTGACTGGCTGGCTGGCTCACTCACTCACTCACTGACTGGCTGGCTGGCTGGCTGGCTGGCTGGCTGGCTGGCTGACTCACTCACTCACTCACTCACTCACTCACTGATACTGTTCTAGATTGTCAGAGAGAATTATAATATTGTAATCTAAGAGCACATGTTTGGCATACATAATACTCACCCAACGCTTGTTCCTATACCCTCCTTTGTCTCCACAACTAAGTCAAATGTCTTTCACACATCAGACTTCCCCTTTCCCTCCTGGGCAACCAGTAAAAATGTGCCTTTTTTTTGTGTGTGTCTTTTTCACGTCCTCCACATCCATTTTGCTGTCAGGTTGTTACGGTGTGGGGGTATTTGTTATAACCAATTTATTGACGTGATTATGATAGGCTATGGGTCAGGTCCTATTGGTCACAAGGGACCCTTACATGTTTCACATAAAGAGAGCAAGGGTTGGAGGAAATGAGGGATTTTATTTTTTGTAGACATATTAGGGATTTCTGGAAAAACATAACTTTTCAGTTAGAAACAAGTAAGAAACTAAATGGCTGAAATGATGTCACAGCTTCAGTGTGGACAGAGCAGGACGAATCTCGGTCGACCCAAGATATATATATTTCCCCCCCTATCGAGGGGATAGCCCTAGTGGTTTTTGATAGTGGAGATTGAAAGAAATGTTGTTGTTTTTTGAATGAACTTTTAGCTCCGTTTGGGAGAAATGTTTCTAAACAACCAAAGAAAAACATTGATTGCAGTTATCTCATGAATAATTGAAGCTGTAGTCATAATGTTGTATTAGATCATATTAGGAGCGTTGTGTTTTGACGTTTATAGGTTATCACTGACTGTGTTATAGGTGTTTATAGGTACTCACTGACGGTGTTATCACTGACACCGTTATCTACTTGAATCAGTCCTGCTCTGCTCACCATCTAAAATAAGGCATAGGAACTTATGGAGAAGGACAGCTTGTGAATTGTCTCTGGTAACAATGATGACGCTGTCTCTGCAACATATCCATGGAACATACACACACACACACACACACACACACACACACAGACACAGACACACAGACACACAGACACACACACACACACACACACACACACACACACTGGTCTGTGCTATGATGAGGAACTGCCAGGGATGAATTGCTTTAGACAAGCCTGAGCCAGAAGGCAAGAATTATCCATCAGGCTAAGAAGGACGTACTGGGTTGGAGGGAGGACCTCCTGTCCCTCCCTGCCTCCCTGTGTGTAGAACTGTCTGTCTACGTGTAGAACTGTCTGTCTGTCTACGTGTAGAACTGTCTGTCTGCGTGTAGAACTGTCTGTCTGTTCACGTGTAGAACTGTCTGTCTGTCCGTCCGGACTACAGTAGGCCAGTCAGGGCTGTCGGGACTACAGTAGGCCAGTCAGGGCTGTCGGGACTACAGTAGGCCAGTCAGGGCTGTCGGGACTACAGTAGGCCAGTCAGGGCTGTCGGGACTACAGTAGGCCAGTCGGCTGTCGGGACTACAGTAGGCCAGTCAGGGCTGTCGGGACTACAGTAGGCCAGTCAGGGCTGTCGGGACTACAGTAGGCCAGTCAGGGCTGTCGGGACTACAGTAGGCCAGTCAGGGCTGTTGGGACTACAGTAGGCCAGTCGGGCTGTCGGGACTACAGTAGGCCAGTCGGCTGTCGGGACTACAGTAGGCCAGTCAGAGCTGCCGTGACTACAGTAGGCCAGTCAGCTGTCGGGACTACAGTAGGCCAGTCAGAGCTGTCGGGACTACAGTAGGCCAGTCAGAGCTGTCGGGACTACAGTAGGCCAGTCAGAGCTGTCGGGACTACAGTAGGCCAGTCAGAGCTGTCGGGACTACAGTAGGCCAGTCAGAGCTGTCGGGACTACAGTAGGCCAGTCAGAGCTGTCGGGACTACAGTAGGCCAGTCAGAGCTGTCGGGACTACAGTAGGCCAGTCAGAGCTGTCGGGACTACAGTAGGCCAGTCAGCGGGGACCTCCGGAAATGTGTTGCAGCAATAAGGGACCCTGGTGTGCGTTCTGTCAAATGATTAGTGTAAGGGACCCTGGTGTGTGTAAGGCAGGGCAGTACGCAGGGCTCAGAGATTGGCATTGTCAGGTTCAGTGTGATTTGTAAGATATATTCTCTTTTTGTGTGAGTGTGTGCTAATGTGCATGCTTACATGCCTGTGTGTTTGTGCCAAGGGTTCCATTAAGAAAATGTGGCGCCGCCAGGCGTTAGACCGGCAACATTTTAATTTTCCGGACCCATATGCATTTGGGATGCGTGACCTGATTAGGGCAAAACGGGAAAACACAGTTGTCAAAAGGGGCACCGCACATGCGAACGGTTTCATGTGACAGAGATTAAAATATCAGTTTGAAAGTGAACTACCCCAGTATAAAAGCTGAAGGATGTCGTGGGCTGAACAGAACACCCTCCCAGTATAAAAGCAGAAGGATGTCGTGGGCTGAACAGAACACCCTATCTATCACTAGCTAACATGGGCTGAACAGAACACCCTAGCTAACATGAGACTGTATCACTAGCTAAATGAGACTGTCGTCACTAGCTAACAGAGACTGCTATCTATCACTAGCTAACAGCAGACTGCTATCTATCAAAGCAGACTGGATCTATCACTAGCTGAACAGAGACTGCTATCTATCACTAGCTAACATGAGACTGCTATCTATCACTAGCTAACAGGATGCTATCTATGGGCTGAACTGATGCTATCTACTAGCTAACAGCAGACTGCTATCTATCACTAGCTAACAGCAGACTGCTATCTACAGTATCACTAGCTAAGACTGCTATCTATAACAGCAGACTCAGCTAACAGCAGACTGCTATCTATCACTAGCTAACAGCAGACTGCTATCTATCACTAGCTAACAGCAGACTGCTATCTATCACTAGCTAACAGCAGACTGCTATCTATCACTAGCTAACAGCAGACTGCTATCTATCACTAGCTAACAGCAGACTGCTATCTATCACTAGCTAACAGCAGACTGCTATCTATCACTAGCTAACAGCAGACTGCTATCTATCACTAGCTAACAGCAGACTGCTATCTATCACTAGCTAACAGCAGACTGCTATCTATCACTAGCTAACAGCAGACTGCTATCTATCACTAGCTAACAGCAGACTGCTATCTATCACTAGCTAACAGCAGACTGCTATCTATCACTAGCTAACAGCAGACTGCTATCTATCACTAGCTAACAAGGAGACTGCTATCTACTGTATCACTAGCTAACAGCAGACTGCTATCTACAGTATCACTAGCTAACAGCAGACTGCTATCTATCACTAGCTAACAGCAGACTGCTACTATCTATCAAGCAGACTAGCTAACAGCTAACAGACTGCTCAGTATCACTAGCTAACAGCAGACTGCTACTAGCTAACAGCAGACTGCTATCTATCACTAGCTAACAGCAGACTGCTATCTACAGTATCACTAGCTAACAGCAGACTCTACTATCTATCACTAGCTAACAGCAGACTGCTATCTACAGTATCACTAGCTAACAGCAGACTGCTATCTATCACTAGCTAACAGCAGACTGCTATCTATCACTAGCTAACAGCAGACTGCTATCTATCACTAGCTAACAGCAGACTGCTATCTACAGTATCACTAGCTAACAGCAGACTGCTATCTATCACTAGCTAACAGCAGACTGCTATCTATCACTAGCTAACAGCAGACTGCTATCTATCACTAGCTAACAGCAGACTGCTATCTATCACTAGCTAACAGCAGTCTACTATCTATCACTAGCTAACAGCAGACTGCTAACAGCAGACTGCTATCTATCACTAGCTAACAGCAGACTGCTATCTATCACTAGCTAACAGCAGTCTACTATCTATCACTAGCTAACAGCAGACTGCTATCTATCACTAGCTAACAGCAGACTGCTATCTATCACTAGCTAACAGCAGTCTGCTATCTATCACTAGCTAACAGCAGTCTACTATCTATCACTAGCTAACAGCAGACTGCTATCTATCACTCTAACAGCAGACTGCTATCTATCACTAGCTAACAGCAGACTGCTATCTATCACTAGCTAACAGCAGACTGCTATCTACAGTATCACTAGCTAACAGCAGTCTACTATCTATCATTAGCTAACAGCAGACTGCTATCTACAGTATCACTAGCTAACAGCAGACTGCTATCTATCAGCTATCAGCTAACAGCAGACTACTATCTATCATTAGCTAACAGCAGACTGCTATCTACAGTATCACTAGCTAACAGCAGACTGCTATCTATCACTAGCTAACAGCAGACTACTATCTATCACTAGCTAACAGCAGACTGCTATCTACAGTATCACTAGCTAACAGCAGACTGCTATCTATCACTAGCTAACAGCAGACTGCTATCTATCACTAGCTAACAGCAGATCTCACTAGCAGACTGCTATCTATCAGTATCACTAGCTAACAGCAGACTGCTATCTATCACTAGCTAACAG
>NC_068429.1:6536862-6636862 GCF_023373465.1 Oncorhynchus keta | reverse complement strand
GGGAGAGAGAGGCCCCTGGCTGGCCTGATAGAGGTCTGTATGACTCTGCTGATTAGCATGTCACTGGGCCCTCCCTCCTGACCCATCCTTGGAGGGTTCTGTTTGTTGGCCTTGGACGGTACCTCAGCAATGCCCTCACCCCTCCACTAGTGTGGTTCCTGGACCTCCTCCCTGCCCCCTTGGCAGCAATAATTGATTCCCCAGTGTAGAGCACCTTCTCAATTATGGGTGTTGACAGAGGCTGATAAGGCCTAAGGATAAGATTACTGTTTCAGCCAGGGTCCAGATTACTGTTTCAACCAGGGTCCAGTCAACATTTTCCATAGGTTCATCTTTATCATTTATCATTGGGGCGGCAGGGTAGCCTAGTAGTTAGAGCGTTGGACTAGTAACCGGAAGGTTGCAAGTTCAAACCCCCGAGCTGACAAGGTACAAATCTGTCGTTCTGCCCCTGAACAGGCAGTTAACCCACTATTCCTAGGCCGTCATTGAAAATAATAATAACTGACTTGCCTAGTTAAATAAAGGTAAATAAATACAAATATATTTTTCTCTCATTTTCTTCTCTTGCCCCCTCTCTCACTCCTATAATTTCTCTCTGAGAGAGAGCAAAAATATCCTCAGTGCGCAACGTAAAACACCAAATGCCCGCAGAGCAGAATTACGCCGATACCCGCTAATGATCAAAATCCAGGAAAGAGCTGTTAAATTCTACAACCACCTGAAAGGAAGTGATTCCAAAACCTTCCATAACAAAGACATCACCTACAGAGAAACCTGGAGAAGAGTCCCCTAAGCAAGCTGGCCCTGGGGCTCTGTTCACAAACGCATACAGACCCCACAGAGCCCCAGGACAGCAAGAGCGAAAGAGAGAGACGGGGAGTGAGAGAGAGACAGCTCTCAAGAGAAGACAGGCTATGTGCACACTGCCCACAAAATGAGGTGGAAACTGAGCTGCACTTCTTAACCTCCTGTCTCCTGTATGACCATATTAGAGATACACATTTCCCTCAGATTACACAGATCCACGAAGAATTTGAAAACAAATCCAATTTTGATAAACCCCCATATCTACTGGGTGAAATACCACAGTGTGACATCACAGCAGCAAGATTTGTGACCTGTTGCCACAAGAATAACGATACCAGGGAAGAACAAACACTGCTGTAAATACAACCCATATTTATGCTGATTTATTTAGCCTTTTGTACTTGGTATTTTATTAGGATCCCCATTGGCTGTTGGTTTTTTATTAGGATCCCCATTGGCTGTTGGTATTTTATTAGGATCCCCATTGGCTGTTGGTATTTTATTAGGATCCCCATTGGCTGTTGGTATTTTATTCGGATCCCCATTGGCTGTTGGTATTTTATTAGGATCCCCATTGGCTGTTGTTTTTTTTATTAGGATCCCCATTGGCTGTTGGTATTTTATTAGGATCCCCATTGGCTGTTGGTTTTTTATTAGGATCCCCATTGGCTGTTGGTATTTTATTAGGATCCCCATTGGCTGTTGGTTTTTATTAGGATCCCCATTGGCTGTTGGTATTTTATTAGGATCCCCATTGGCTGTTGGTTTTTTATTAGGATCCCCATTGGCTGTTGGTTTTTTATTAGGATCCCCATTGGCTGTTGGTATTTTATTAGGATCCCCATTAGTTGTTGCAGTAGCAGCAGCTACTCTTCCTGGGTTCCACACAGAACAGGAAACATAATACAGAATGACATTATACAGAACATCAATAGACAAGAACAGCTCAAAGACATAACCACATATATATTTTTTAAAGAAAGTGCATGTAGCCTACATATCAATGTTTACACACAAACTATCTAGGTCAAATAGGGGGAGAGGCGTTGTGCCGGGAGGTGTTGCTTTATCTGTTTTATGAAACCAGGTTTGCTGTTCATCTGAGCAAAATGAGATGGAAGGGAGTTCCATGCAATCATGCCTCTATATAATACTGTGCGTTTTCTTGAATTTGTTCTGGATTTGGGGACGGTGAAAAGACCCCTGGTGGCTTGTCTGATGGGATAAGTGTGTGTGTCAGAGCTGTGTGTAAGTTGACTATGCAAACAATTAGGGATTTAACACATTAATGTTTCTTATAAAAATAAGTGTCGGTCTCAACTCTTAGCCAAGAGAAACAGGCATGGTAAGATAAAACTAGAGCCTGCAGGACTCGCTTTTTGGAGTGTGGTGTCAAAAAGCAGAGTATCTCTTTATTACGGACAGACTTCTCCCCATCTTTACAACCATTGAATCTATATGTTTTGACCATGACAGTTTACAATCTAAGGCAACATCAAGTAATTTAGTCTCTTCAACTTGTTCCACATTACCATATTCAGCTGAGATTAGTACCAAATACAATGCTCTTAGTTTTAGAGATGTTCAGGACCAGTTTATTATTGGCCACCCATTCCAAAACAGACTGCAACTCTTTGTTAAGGGTTTCAGTGAATTCATTAGCTGTGGTTGCTAATGCGAATATGGTTGAATCATCAGCATACATGGACACACATGCTTTGTTTAATGTCAGTGGCAGGCCATTGGTAAAAATAGAAAATAGTAGAGGGCCTAGAGAGCTGCCCTGCGGTACACCACACTTTACATGTTTGACATGAGAGAAGCTTCCATTAAAGAAAACCCTCTGAGTTCTATTAGATTGCCATATCGTGGATTCAGAGTTGAGGTTGAAAAGCCACAACGCATAACGTTTCTCAACAACAGGTTACAGTCAATAATATCAAAGGCTGCACTGAAATCTAACAGTACAGCTCCCACATTCTTCCTGTTATCCATTTCTTTCAACCAATCATCAGTCATTTCTGTCAGTTCAGTACATGTTGAGTGCCCTTCTCTATAAGCATGCAGACAGTCTGTTGTTAATTTGTTTACAGAGAAATAGCATTGTATTTGGTCAAACAATTCTTTCCAACAGTTTGCTAAGAGCTGGCAGCAAGCTGATATGTCTGCTGTTAGAACCAGTAAAGGCAGCTTCACCACTCTTGGATAGTGGAATTACTTTGGCTTCCCTCCAGGCCTGAAGACAAAGACTTTCCTCTAGGCTCAGATTAAAGATATGACAGATAGGAGTGGCTATAGAGTCAGCTACCATCCTCAGTAGCTTTCCAACTCAAATCAAATGGATTTGTCACATACACGTGGTTAGCAGATGTTAATGCAAGTGAAATGTTTGTGCTTCTAGTTCCGGCCATGCAGTAATAACCAACGAGTAATCAAACCTAACAATTCCACAACAACTACCTTATACACACAAGTGTAAAGGAATGAATACGAATATGTACATACAAATATATACATGAATATATAAATGAGTGATGGTACAAAACAGCATAGGCAAGATGCAGTAGATGGTATAGCGTACAGTATATACATATGAGATGAGTAATGTAGGGTATGTAAACAAGATGCAGTAGATGGTATAGAGTACAGTATATACATATGTGATGAGTAATGTAGGGTATGTAAACAAGATGCAGTAGATGGTATAGAGTACAGTATATACATATGAGATGAGTAATGCAGGGTATGTAAACATTATATAAAGTGGCTAGTGATAAATTAATTACATCAATTTTTCCATTATTAAAGTGGCTGGTGATGGCTGTTTAACAGTGGTCTAGGGTTTTGCCAACCCTGGTAGCACAATCGACATGCTGATAGAATTTGGGGAGCCTTGTTTTCAGATTTGCCTTGTTAAAAATCCCCAACTAAGTTGTCAATGCCAGGAGGTTTGTCATTATTGAACTTATTGACACTAATCTTTCCACCTCTCCCACACTAACTTTACAAAATTCAAACTAGCACTCCTTTTCTTTCATTATTTGTTTTTTTTATGCATGAATAGTAATAGAATATTGCTCACTGTTTGTCGTGGGCATTTCCTGCCTAGGTTTGCCCACTTTGCCAATGAAATACTCATTAAAATGATTGGCAACATCAAATGGTTTTGTGATGAATAAGCCATCTGATTGGATGACAGACGGAGTTTAATTTGTCTTTCTGCTCATAATTTCATTTAAAGTACTCAAGTTTTTTTTCCATCATTCTTTATATCGTTGATCTTGGCTTCATAATGAAGTTTCTTCTTCTTTTTGTTGAGTTTAGCCACATCATTTCTCAGTTTGCAGTAAGTCAGCCAGTCAGATGTGCAGCCAGACTTATTAGCCACTCCTTTTCCCCCATCTCTTTGAACCATACAGTTTTTCAATTCCTCATCAATCCATGGAGCCTTAACAGTTCTAACAGTCCGTTTCTTAACAGGTTCATGTTCAATCATTGGAAGAAGCCATTTCATAAATTCATGAAGTGCAGCGTCTGGATGCTCCTCATTTATCACATCAGACCAACGTCTGGATGCTCCTCATTAATCACATCAGACCAGCGTCTGGATGCTCCTCATTTATCACATCAGACCAGCGTCTGGATGCTCCTCATTTATCACATCAGACCAGCGTCTGGATGCTCCTCATTATCACATCAGACCAGCGTCTGGATGCTCCTCATTATCACATCAGACCAGCGTCTGGATGCTCCTCATTTATCACATCAGACCAGCGTCTGGATGCTATCATTAATCACATCAGACCAGCGTCTGGATACTCCTCATTAATCACATCAGACCAGCGTCTGGATGGTATCATTTATCACATCAGACCAACGTCTGGATACTCCTCATTAATCACATCAGACCAGCGTCTGGATGCTATCATTAATCACATCAGACCAGCGTCTGGATACTCCTCATTAATCACATCAGACCAGCGTCTGGATGCTATCATTTATCACATCAGACCAACGTCTGGATACTCCTCAGTAATCACATCAGACCAGCGTCTGGATGGTATCATTTATCACATCAGACCAACGTCTGGAGGCTCCTCATTAATCACATCAGACCAACACATATCTTTAACATCATCCACATAAGTCACAGCAAAATCTTTTGTATGATCTCTAATACACTATTTTAGGCCCAGCCTTTGGAACTTTGGCTTTCCTGTATATAGTCACTATACTGTGATCACTGCATCCAATAGTAACGGATACAGCTGTAGAACAAAGTTATACAGTATTAGTAAAAACATGATCGATACATGTGGATGATTTTGTTCCTGTAGTGTTTGTAAACACCCTGGTAGGTTGATTAATAACCTGACCCAGATTACAGACACTGGTTACAGTGAGAAGCTTCCTGTTGAGCGGACAGCTTCATGAAAACCAGTCAATATTCAGGTCCCCAAGAAAGTCGACCTCTCACTGTATGTGATGTAAACAATCAATCATTTCACATGTATTATTTAGATACGGACTGTTAGCACTTGGTGGCCTACAGCAACACCCCAAAAGAAAAGGCTTTTGATGTGCCAAGTGAATCTGCAACCACAACACTTCAATCTTCTCTAGGCATTACAGGGATATGGCTCTGAATATATATATATATATATACAGCAACACCTCCCCCATAAGCATTCCTGTCTCTTCTGTTGATGTTATATCCTTGTATTGCTACTGATGCATCATCAAATTAATTATCTTAGTGAGTCTCAGAAATGGCTAGTATATGAATGTTATCTGATGTTAGCAAGTTATTGATTTCATGAACCTTATTTCTAAGGCTACATATATAAATATGGGCTATATTTACAGCCCTTTCCTGGGTAGCTTATCAGAGATAGACATAATACTGAAAAGAGAAAGCAAAGCAAGAGACAAAAATATACATTCAGCAGTCTATTAATCAGTTTGTGTGTGTGCAGGGTTGAGGCTAAGAACCCATAGTCTATTAATCAGTTGGTGTGTGTGCAGGGTTGAGGCTACGAACCCAAAGGCTTGGCTCTCTCATCCCTTCCAGACTTCTGGGAGGGAGGGTGGACAAAGAGTCTGTCGTAGCGAATGTAAGCAATGTCCCCATGCGCTCTGGCAGCTTTCATGGCTGGGATCAGATGGCGCACAGCTTCAGGATAGTCCTCGTTGAGGAAGATGTACGTTCCTCTCAAGTTCTTGGCTCTTTCCAGAACAGCTACCTTGTCCTTGAACCTCAGAGACTTGACCACAATCGGCCTGGGCTGGTGGTGGGTTTTCCAGTCCTGTGGGCGCGCTCCACCTCAATCTTCCTGTGGTCCATCTTCTATTTCCGCAGAGATCATTTCCCCCTCGCTTAGTCCTCTGACTCCATTCAGGTCTCGTGGAGATTCTGCAATTCCGTCCACAACCACGTTATTCCGCCTTGATTGTCCCTCCAGATAGTCTGATTTATCTGTCATTGTTATCATGGATTCACACACAGAACTGATGTCCTCTCTCAATGACTTCCAGATTGCTGTCATCTTGCCGTTCTCTTGTTTCAACTCGTCGAGCTGATCCTAGGAGAACTGCTGTTCTTGAGGTCTAACATACGGACCTCTCTGGTCAGGTCATCCATTCTTTTATTAGTAGAATCCACAAGTATTTGGACAAAACACTTGAAACTATTTGTAACAACTGCTTATTAGGTCTCTTTTTGTTAGTTTAAAAGGTCCTTCACGTGTGATAGAGAGACACCACTGTCCTCAACGGTACTCCTGCCGGCGCTTAGGTCTTTGTCATGGTAGCTAGCAACGTATGTTAGGCTGTTTTACTCCTGGCAGTTCCAGACAGGGCAGGACACGGGGAAGATTGAAAACAACAAACAGCAGGGATCAAGACAGCAACAAACCCGGGACAATCTGCGGTCCCAGCCACAATGGCTAACCTCGTGGCGGGCTGCGTTCACCTAGCTAGCTTGATGTCCAGCTAGGCTAGCTGCGACGCCAAATAGCTCCTCAGAGCCGTCCTTAGTCGGCAGGATCAGAAGGATACAAGCAGTCCCAGCAAATGATGCCAGCTGATGCCAGCTGATGCCAGCTGATGCCAACTGATGCCAGCTGATGCCAACTGATGCCAACTGATGCCAGCTGATGCCAACTGATGCCAGCTGATGCCAACTGCTGCCAGCTGATGCCAACTGCTGCCAGCTGATGCCAGCTGATGCCAACTGCTGCCAACTGATGCCAACTGATACCAACTGCTGCCAACTGATGCCAGCTGATGCCAACTGCTTAGCGGGATCCAACATAAGAAGCTAGGTAGCTACCAAGAACTTTCCAATATACTTTTAAACAACAAACTATTTGCACATCGTTACAACACTTTATATAGATAAACATAATATGACATTTGAAATGTCTCTATTCCTTTGGAACTTTTGGGAGTGTAATGTTTACTATTCATTTTTAATTGTTTATTTCACTTTTGTTTATTATCTAGTTCACTTGCTTTGGCAATGTTAACATATGTTTCTCATGCCAATAAAGCCGTTTGAATTTAATAGAGAGGGAGAGGAAGGGAGAGAGAAAGAGAAATGTTCAGAGAGGGTGAGAGAGGGAGAGGTTCAGGGATAGAGAGAGGGTGAGGGAGGGAGAGAGAGGAAGGGGGAGTATTTGGGTCAGGGATCTGAGAGGGAGGGAGAGAGAGAGCGAGAGAGGGTGAGAGGGAGGGAGAGGTTCAGAGAGAGAGGGTGAGGGAGGGAGGGAGAGAGTATTTGGAACAGGGATGTGAGAGAGGGGGAGGGAGAGAGGTTCAGAGAGAGAGAGAGGAAGGGAGAGATTTGGTACAGGGATGGGAGAGAGAGAGTGAGTATTTGGAACAGGGATGTGAGAGGTTCAGGGATAGAGAGAGAGGAAGGGAGAGTATTTGGAACAGGGATGTGAGAGACAGGGAGGGAGAGAGAGGTTCAGAGAGGGAGAGAGAGTGAGTATTTGGAACAGGGATGTGAGAGGTTCAGGGATAGAGAGAGAGAGAGAGAGAGAGAGAGAGAGAGAGAGAATTTGGAACAGGGATGTGAGAGGGAGAGAGGTTCAGAGAGGGAGGGAGAGAGAGTGAGTATTTGGAACAGGGATGTGAGAGAGAGGGAGGGAGAGAGAGTATTTGGAACAGGGATGTGAGAGAGAGGGAGGGAGAGAGAGTATTTGGAACAGGGATGTGAGAGGGTTGGACACTGTCACAACACATCTGAATTCATACTGTATTATTTATACTGTAGTTGATGGTTTATTTGAAAAGGGAAAAGGATCAACGTATCGACACATTGAGTAAGTAGTAACCAGATAAGTCACACCATAGTGTGTGATACTAGTTTTCAACACATGGCTGCCTACCGACCTGTAGGGTTTGCTGTGCTCTTGGTCTTTTCCAACCTCAGGGTCGCAGAGCGAGATTCCCTTCCTTACCTTTTAAACTTACCCTCTCTCTTAATTTTTCCTCAAGAGCCAGTTTCACCCCCCCTTCTCATCGTCTTCCTCTCTCCTCCCAGTACCCAACATTGATTTGGCCTTCACTTTTGATCAGAGCTCTACGGTAGCTGAGGAAAGAAGTGGAGCCCGAGGAGTTGGCTGTGCTGCCGCTCGCTCTGTTCTGAAAAATACATTACAGACAAATGACTTTACAATTTACATATAAAACATGTTGTGTGTCTGGGCATCTATCAGTTACACATACTGTACATGTCAGTACAGACACACCACAGGTAGGTCATGTGGGATGGACACACACACACACACACACACACACACACACACACACACACACACACACACACACACACACACACACACACACACACAGCATTGACCAGGTGGAATGGGATGAGCTATACTCTGATGGCGTCCAAAGACACCAAAAGACTCCATCCCAAATGGCACCTTATTAAATCAAATCAAATCTAATGTATTTATAAAGCCCTTCGTACATCAGCTGATATCTCAAAGTGCTGTACAGAAACCCAGCCTAAAACCCCAAACAGCAAGCAATGCAGGCGTAGAAGCACGGTGGCTAGGAAAAACTCAGTAATCTAGAAAGGCCAAAACCTAGGAAGAAACCAAGAGGAACCAGGCTATGTGGGGTGGCCAGTCCTCTTCTGGCTGTGCCAGGTGGAGATTATAACAGAACATGGCCAAGATGTTCAAATGTTCATAAATGACAAGAATGGTCGAATAATAGTAAGGCAGAACCAGTTGAAACTGGAGCAGCAGCATGGCCAGGTGGATTGGGGACAGCAAGGAGTCATCATGTCAGGTAGTCCTGGGACATGGTCCTAGGGCTCAGGTCAGTTGAAACTGGAGCAGCAGCATGGCCAGGTGGACTGGGGACAGCAAGGAGTCGCTGTCCTGGCGTCGTGAGAGGTTCCAAATGGTCTGGAGAAGAGAGGAGGGATTGGTCATGTCAGGTAGTCCTGGAGAGAGAGGGAGAAAGAGGGGCATGGTCCTAGGGCAGACTCAGGTCCTCCAGAGAGGGAGGAGGGAGGGGGAGAGGAGAGAAAGAAAGAGATAAGGATGGAGAAAGTGGCTTTAGCAGAACGCAGGTCCGCAGGGACTTAGATTCACACAGGACAACTGGAGGATAGGGGAATAGGACAGGAGAAGTACTCCAGATATAACAAACTGACCCTAGCCCCCGACACATAAACTACTGCAGCATAAATACTGGAGGCTGAGACAGGAGGGGTCAGGAGACACTGTGGCCCCATCCGAGGACACCCCCGGACAGGGCCAAACAGGAAGGATATAACCCCACCCACTTTGCCAAAGCACAGCCCCCACACCACTAGAGGGATATCTTCAACCACCAACTTACCATCCTGAGACAAGGCTGAGTATAGCCCACCAAAGATCTCCGCCACGGCACAACCCAATGGGGGGGGGGGGCAACCCAGACAGGACGACCACAACAGTGAATCAACCCACTCAGGTGACGCACCCCCTCCAGGGACGGCATGAGAGAGCCCCTAGTGTGGGGTGGGGGTCTAGTGGGGGTGTGAATTGTGTCCGAGACTCCATTTGCTGCCTGTGTTAGAGGTACAATGTTGTCCTATAGCGAACTCTACAGTGTAGGCAGGGGTTGGTTTCACTCTCACGTTATAGTGGCCATGACTGCAACACTGTGTTAGACTGTGTCTGTACTCTAGTTAGAGCAGTGTGTCTGGTGTTACCCTGTGGAGAGCAGAAGTACTCTAGTTTGGACAGTGTGTGTCTGGTGTTGCCAACACTGTGTTAGAGCAGTGTGTCTGTGTTACCCTGGAGAGCAGAGGTACTCTAGTTAGAGCAGTGTGTCTGGTGTTACCCTGTGGAGAGCAGAGGTACTCTAGTTTGGACAGTGTGTGTCTGGTGTTACCCTGTGGAGAGCAGAAGTACTCTAGTTAGAGCAGTGTGTCTGGTGTTACCCTTGGAGAGCAGAAGTACTCTAGTTTGGACAGTGTGTGTCTGGTGTTACCCTGTGGAGAGCAGAAGTACTCTAGGTTGGACAGTGTGTGTCTGGTGTTACCCTGTGGAGAGCAGAAGTACTCTGTAGGTTTGGACAGTGTGTGTCTGGTGTTACCCTGTGGAGAGCAGAAGTACTCTAGTTTGGACAGTGTACTCTACTCTGTAGGTTGGACAGTGTGTGTCTGGTGTTACCCTGTGGAGAGCAGAAGTACTCTGTAGGTTGGACAGTGTGTGTCTGGTTGGACAGTGTGTGTCTGGTGTTACCCTGTGGAGAGCAGAAGTACTCTAGTTTGGACAGTGTGTGTCTGGTGTTACCCTGTGGAGAGCAGAAGTACTCTGTAGTTTGGACAGTGTGTGTCTGGTGTTACCCTGTGGAGAGCAGAAGTACTCTAGTTTGGACAGTGTGTGTCTGGTGTTACCCTGTGGAGAGCAGAAGTACTCTGTAGTTTGGACAGTGTGTGTCTGGTGTTACCTTGTGGAGAGCAGAGGTACTCTGTAGGTTGGACAGTGTGTCAGAGAACCTCATCTTCCTTCTCCTCCTCCACTTTCTCCCCCTCCTCCTCTACTTTCTCCCCCTCCTCCTCCACTTTCTCCCCCTCCTCCTCCACTTTCTCCCCCTCCTCCTCCACTTTCTCCCCCTCCTCCTCCTCCACTTTCTCCTCCACTTTCTCCCCCTCCTCCCCTTCCTCCTTCTCCACTTCCCCTTCTCCTCCTCCTCCTCCTCCTCCCCATTCTCCTCCTTATCCCCCTTCTCCCTCTTCTCCTTATCCCTTTTCTCTTCCTCCTCCCCCTTATCCCTCTTCTCTTCCTCCTCCTCCTCCTCCCCATTCTCCTCCTTATCCTCCTCCTCCCTCTTCTCCTCCTCCCTCTTCTCTTCCTCCTGCCCCTTCTCCTTATCCCTCTTCTCATCCTCCTCCCCCTTCTCCTCCCTATTCTCTTCCTTCTCCCCCTTCTCCTCCTCCCTCTTCTCTTTCTCCTCCTCCCTATTCTCCTCCTCCTCCCTCTTCTCTTCCTCCTCCCCCTTCTCCTCCTCCCTCTTCTCTTCCTTCTCCCCCTTCTCCTCCTCCCCCTCCTCCTCCTCCCTCTTCTCCTCCTTCTCCTCCCCTCCCCCTCCTCCTCCTCCCTCTTCTCTTCCTTCTCCCCCTTCTCCTCCTCCCTCTTCTCTTCCTCCTCCCCCTTCTCCTCCTCCCTCTTCTCTACCTCCTCCCCCTTCTCCTCCTCCCTCTTCTCTTCCTCCTCCCCCTTCTCCTCCTCCCTCTTCTCTTCCTTCTCCCCCTTCCCTTCCTTCTCCCCTCCCCTAACCATTCTCCCCCTCCCCCTTCTCCCCTTCTCCTTCTCCTTCTTCTTCTCCCTCCTCTCCTTATCCCTCTTCTCTTCCTCCTCCCCCTTCTCCGTATCCTTCTTTTCCCCCTCCCCTTCTCCTTATCCTTCTCTTCCTCCTTCTCCTTATCCTTCTTTTCCTCCTCCCCCTTCTCCTCCTTCCTCTTCTCTTCCTTCTCCCCTCCCTAACCATTCTCCCCTTTCCCCTCCCCCTTTCCTTCTCCCCTCCCCTAACCAATCTCCCCCTTCTCCCCTCCCTAACCATTCTCCCCTTCCCCCTCCCCCTTCTCCCCTCCCCCTTTTCCTTGTCCCCTCCCCCTTTTCCTCTCCCCCCCCTTTCCTTCTCCCTCCCCCTTTCCTTCTCATCCTCCCCCTTTTCCTTCTCCCCTCCCCTTTTCCTTCTCCCCTTCTCCTTCTCCTCTTCTCATCCTCCCCCTTTCCCCTTCTCATCCTCCCCCTTTCCCCTTCTCATTCTCCCCCTTTCTCCTTCTTTCTCCCCCTTTCTCGTTCTCCCCCTTCTCCTTCTCTTTCTCCTCCTTCTCTTTCTCCTCCTTCTCTTTCTCCTCCTTCTCTTTCTCCTCGTCCTCCTTCTCTTTCTCCTCCTTCTCTTTCTCCCCCTTCTCCTTCTTTCTCCCCCTTCTTTCTTTCTCCCCCTTCTCTTTCTTTCTCCCCCTTCTCTTTCTCCCCCTTTTCGTTATCTCCCTCCTCGTTCTCTCCCTTTCCTTCTCGTTCTCCTCCTCCTCATTCTCCTCCTTCTCATTCTCTCCCTTCTCATTCTCTCTCTTCTCCTTCTCGTTCTCCCACTTCTCGTTCTCCCCCTTCTCTTTCTCCTAATTTTCTTTCTCATCCTCTCCTTCTCTTTCTCCCCCTTCTCCTCCTCTCCCTTCTCCTCTCCCTTCTCCTCCCCCTCTCCCTTCTCCCCCTCTTCGTTCTCCTCCTCTACTTCCTCCTTCTACTCCTCCTCTACCACCTCCGCTTACTTCCTGTCTCTAATTAGCCGTTACCGGGACGATTCTAATGTGACATGTTTATTGCTTTAACTAACAACTCATTAGCTTTAGCTGTTGTTTTGTCAATATTAATTCATTCAACGCTTAAACAAAGATGTCTGCCCTGAGAAATGGACTCGGCCTGTCTGGGCTGGACGCTGGATGGATTCTGGGCGAGGGTTAAGAGATCCTGTTGGATGTTGTTATTGTCCCTATGAGAGGCCTGACGGGCCAGATCCTGTTGGATGTGGTTATTGTCCCTATGAGAGTCCTGACTGGCCAGATCCTGTTGGATGTTGTTATTGTCCCTATGAGAGGCCTGACAGGCCAGATCCTGTTGGATGTTGTTATTGTCCCTATGAGAGGCCTGACAGGCCAGATCCTGTTGGATGTTGTTATTGTCCCTATGAGAGGCCTGACAGGCCAGATCCTGTTGGATGTGGTTATTGTCCCTATGAGAGTCCTGACTGGCCAGATCCTGTTGGATGTTGTTATTGTCCCTATGAGAGGCCTGACAGGCCAGATCCTGTTGGATGTTGTTATTGTCCCTATGAGAGGCCTGACAGGCCAGATCCTGTTGGATGTTGTTATTGCCCCTATGAGAGGCCTGACAGGCCAGATCCTGTTGGATGTTATTGTCCCCATGAGAGGCCTTGACAGGCCAGATCCTATTGGATGTTGTTATTGTCCCTATGAGAGGCCTGACTGGCCAGATCCTATTGGATGTTGTTATTGTCCCTATGAGAGGCCTGACTGGCCAGATCCTGTTGGATGTTGTTATTGTCCCTATGAGAGGCCTTGACAGGCCAGATCCTGTTGGATGTTGTTATTGTCCCTATGAGAGGCCTGACAGGCCAGATCCTGTTGGATGTTGTTATTGTCCCTATGAGAGGCCTTGACAGGCCAGATCCTGTTGGATGTTGTTATTGTCCCTATGAGAGGCCTGACTGGCCAGATCCTGTTGGATGTGGTTATTGTCCCTATGAGAGTCCTGACTGGCCAGATCCTGTTGGATGTTGTTATTGTCCCTATGAGAGGCCTTGACAGGCCAGATCCTGTTGGATGTTGTTATTGTCCCTATGAGAGGCCTTGACAGGCCAGATCCTGTTGGATGTTGTTATTGTCCCTATGAGAGGCCTTGACAGGCCAGATCCTGTTGGATGTTGTTATTGTCCCTATGAGAGGCCTTGACAGGCCAGATCCTATTGGATGTTGTTATTGTCCCTATGAGAGGCCTTGACAGGCCAGATCCTGTTGGATGTTGTTATTGTCCCTATGAGAGGCCTTGACAGGCCAGATCCTGTTGGATGTTGTTATTGTCCCTATGAGAGGCCTTGACAGGCTTGCCATCGATCCCACCACCTGTCTGTCTGAGAGTGTGTTGCTCTCTGGGTCTGTTGAAGCGGATAGATAGACGGATGAGGCCTTCGCTAAGGACATCACTAATACTGTGGTGTGAGCCGAGTGGCACCTCACGAGCCTGTCGGTAGGTGTTGAGACATGCTTTGGGTTGACCGTGGGTGTGACTGACACATGATTGCTGTGAACTCCAGTGCAGAATCAATACCACCATCAATCCCTTCATGATGGCCCCTTTTGTCTGACACACACACACACACACACGTACATACACACACACACACACACACACACACACACACACACACACACACACACACACACACACACACACACACACACACACACACACACACGTACACACACACACACGTACACACACACACACGTACACACACACACACACACACACACACACACACACACACACACACACACACACACACACACACACGTACGTACACACACGTACGTACACACACATTATTATTACACACACACACACACACATGTACGTACACACACACACGTACGTACACACACACACACACACACACACACGTACGTACACACACGTACGTACACACACGTACACACACACACACGTACACATACACACACACACACACACACACACACACACGTAAACAGACACACATACATACACATACACACACGCACGTACATACACACACACATACACACACACACACTACATGACCAACAGTATGCGGACAGCTGTTCGTCCAACATCTCATTTCAAAATGAAGGGCATTAATAAGGGATTGGGTCCCTCCCTTTGCTGCTATAACAGCCTCCAGTCTTCTGGGAAGGATTTCCATTAGATGTTGGAGCATTGCTGCGGGGCTCCCATTCAGCCACAAGAGCATTAGTGAGGTTCCAATTCATCCCAAAGGTGATCGGGTTGAGGTCAGGGCTCTGTGCAGGCCAGTCAAGTTCTTCCACTCCAATCTCGACAAACCACTTCTGTATGGACCTTACTTTGTGCGTGGGGACATTGTCATGCTGAAACAGGAAAGGGTCTACCCCAAGCACAGAATCGTCTAGAATGTAATTGTATGTTGTAGCGTTAAGATTTCCCTTCACTGGGACTAAGGGGCCCGAACCATGAAAAACAGCACCAGACCATTATTCCTCCTCCACCAAACTTTACAGTTTGCACTATGCATTAGTGCAGGTAGTGTTCTCCTGGCATCCGCCAAACCCAGATGTATCCGTCGGACTGCCAGATGGTGAAGTGTGATTAATCTCTCCAGAGAACGTGTTTCCACTGCTCCAGAGTCCAATGGCGGTGAGCTTTACACCACTCCATCCAAAAGCTTGGCATTGCGCATGGTGATTTCAGGCTTGTGTGAAGCTGCTCGGCCACGGAAACCCATTTCATGAAGCTGCCGAAGAACAGTTCTTGTGCTGACGTTGCTGCCAGAGGAAGTTTGAAACTTGCAGTGAGTTTTGCAACCGAGGACAGACGATGTTTGCGCGCTACGCGCTTCAGCACTCAGCGGTCCCGTTCTGCACTCAGCGGTCCCGTTCTGCACTCAGCGGTCCCGTTCTGCACTCAGCGGTCCCGTTCTGCACTCAGCGGTCCCGTTCTGCACTCAGCGGTCCCGTTCTGCACTCAGCGGTCCCGTTCTGCACTCAGCGGGCCCGTTCTGCACTCAGCGGGCCCGTTCTGCACTCAGCGGTCCCGCTCTGCACTCAGCGGGCCCGTTCTGCACTCAGCGGTCCCAATTAAGTTATTGTACTTTTCATGTAGCCTCATTTTGACCAGTTACTGTATATATCTTAAATTGAGACTTTTCCTGAGAAATGCCTCATGTCGCCTCATTTTGACCAGCTAATAGCTTAACCACCAGTCAAGCAGATCTCAAGGACTAAACGTTCAAATCCTGTTGCTGGACGATTAGTTTTGCTGTACTGCAATACTGGTCAAGTGAAGAGACGTCTTAGAATCAAGACGATCCCTACGCCTTACAGTATACAGTGTCACTGATTTAATATGGTAGGTGTGTATTGGATGAGGCAGAAGATGTGATGGGATGTAATTGGCAACTTGGACTGCAACATGTCGATTTCACTATTAATGCCATTTGGTATGTGAAGAATGGCAGGGACCTATATACAGTGAGTGAAAACAGTTATTGATCCCCTGCTGGTTTTCTACGTTTGCCCACTGACAAAGAAACGATCCGTCTGTCATTTTAATGGTAGGTTTATTTGAACAGTGAGAGACAGAATAACAACAAACAAATCAAGAAAAACGCATGTCAAAAATGTTATAAATTGATTTGCATTTTAATGAGGGAAATAAGTATTTGACCCCTCTGCAAAACATGACTTAGTACTTGGTGGCAAAACCCTTGTTGGCAATCACAGAGGTCAGACGTTTCTTGTAGTTGGCCACCAGGTTGGCACACATCTCAGGAGGGATTTTGTTCCACTAAGGTCATTAAGGTTTCGAGGCTGAACCTTGAGCTCCCTCCACAGATTTTCTATGGGATTAAGGTCTGGAGACTGGTTAGGCCATTCCAGGACCTTAATGTACTTCTCCTTGAGCCACTCCTTTGTTTCCTTGGCTGTGTGTTTTGGGTCATTGTCATGCTGGAATACCCATTTCCAATGCCCTGGCTGAGGGAAGGAGGTTCTCACCCAACATGTCCCCGTCCATCGTCCCTTTGAGGCGTTGAAGTTGTCTTGTCCCCAGAGCAGTAAAACACCCCCAAAGCATAATGTTTCCATCTCCATGTTTGATGGTGGGGATGGTGTTCTTGGGGTCATAGGCAGCATTCCTCCTCCTCCAAACACGGAGAGTTGAGTTGATTCCATTTTGGTCTCATCTGACCACAACACTTCCACCCAGTTGTCCTCTGAATCATTCAGATGTTCATTGGCAAACTTCAGACGGGCATGTATATGTGCTTTCTTGAGCAGGGGGACCTGGCGGGTGCTGCGGGATTTCAATCCTTTGGCGTAGTATGTTACAAATTGTACCCCATAATGACATCACAATACCCCATAATGACATCACAATACCCCATAATGACATCACAATACCCCATAATGACAAAGTGAAAACTGGTTTGTATAATGTTTTTGCAAATGTGTAAAACAAATGAAATAAAGATACCTTATCTGCATAAGTATTCTGACCCTTTTGCTATAAGACTTTAAATTGAGCTCAGGTGCATCTAGTTTCTATTGATCATCCTTCAGAGCAAAAACCAAGCCATGAGGTCCATGTAGTTGTCCGTAGAGCTCCGAGACAGGATTGTGTCGAGGCACAGTTCTGGGGAAGGGTACCAAAACACTTCTGCAGCATTGAAGGACCCCAAGAACACAGTGGCCTCCATCATTCTTAAATGGAAGAAGTTTGGCACCACCAAGACTCTTCCTAGAGCTGGCTGCCCGGCCGAACTGAGCAATCGGGGGAGAAGGGCCTTGGTCAGGGAGGTGACCAAGAACCCGATGGTCACTCTGACAGCGCTGTAGCAGCACTGTAGCTGCTCCAGAGTTACTCTGGGAAGATGGGTGACACACAGCCAAGTCAACCCTGGAGTGGCTTCAGGACAAGTCTCTGAATGTCGTTGAGTGTCCCAGTCAGAGCCCGGACTTGAACCCGATCAAACATCTCTGGAGATACCTGAAAATAGCTTTGCAGCGACACTCCCCATCCAACCTGACAGAGTTTGAGAGGCTCTGCAGAGAAGAATGGGAGTAACTCCCCAAAATACAGGTGTGCCAAGCTTGTAGCTTTATACCCAAGAAGACTCAAGGCTGTAATCCCTGCCAAAGGTCCTTTAACAAAGTACTGAATAAAGGGTCTGAATACTTATGTAAATTTAATCTTTGTAGACATTTAAAAAAAATGTTTTTGCTTTGTCAATATGGGGTATTGTGTTTAGATAGATTGGTAACTTTGAAATACATCGTTATAGTGAGGCTGTAACGTAACAAAATGTGGAAAATAGTCCAGGGTTTTGAATGCTTCCCGAATGTGCACTGTATCATATCCAACGACCCATTGGCCAGACCAATAACATTTGTCTTAGGAAGTAAGACCAGTATTATATTTAATGAACCTATGCCCTTTTTAGCATTCATCAATACGTCGACCCGGTTGATTTCTCCCTCTCCTCCCTGACCTTCTATAAAACCACACAGTAACAATGTCTGACCACTTGATGTTGTTGGAAGCTTGATATTTATGAAAGGCTCCCATCAGTAAATACCCTGGTAGAACAACTTTACTCATTCTCTGGGGGGTTTTTTTTCAACATACTTCCTCTTCTCATTCTTCTCTTCTTCTCTGTTACTCCCGGGATGAAATGGAAAACATCCAGTGACTGTGTGTGTGTGGGCCTATCCTGCCTTCCTGTCCTCTATATATCCCTCTATCCTCCCCCTATCCTCTACAGATCCCCCCTATCCTCTACAGATCCCCCTATCCTCTACAGATCCCCCCTATCCTCTACAGATCCCCCTATCCTCTACAGATCCCCTATCCTCTACAGATCCCCCCTATCCTCTACAGATCCCCCTATCCTCTACATATCCCCCTATCCTCTACAGATCCCCCTTCCTCTACAGATCCCCCATCCTCTACAGATCCCCTATCCTCTACATATCCCCCTATCCTCTACAGATCCCCCCTTCCTCTACAGATCCCCCATCCTCTACAGATCCCCCCTATCCTCTACAGATCCCCCTATCCTCTACAGATCCCCCTATCCTCTTCAGATCCCCCTATCCTCTACAGATCCCCCCTACCCTCTACAGATCCCCTTCCTCTACAGATCCCCCCTATCCTCTACAGATCCCCCTTCCTCTACAGATCCCCCTATCCTCTACAGATCCCCCTTCCTCTACAGATCCCCCTATCCTCTACAGATCCCCCTATCCTCTACAGATCCCCCTATCCTCTACAGATCCCCCTATCCTCTACAGATCCCCCTATCCTCTACAGATCCCCCCTATCCTCTACAGATCCCCCTATCCTCTACAGATCCCCCCTATCCTCTACAGATCCCCCCTCTATCCTCTACAGATCCCCCCTCTATCCTCTATATACAGTCGGAAGTTTACATACACTTAGGTTGAAGTCATTAAAACTTGTTTTTCAACCACTCCACCATTTTCTTGTTAACAAACTATAGTTTTGTCAAGTTGGTTAGGACATCTACTTTGTGCAACGACACAAGTAATTTTTCCAACAATTGTTTACAGATTATTTCACTTATAATTCACTGTATCACAATTCCAGTGGGTCAGAAGTTTACATACACTAAGTTGACTGTGCCTTTTAAACAGCTTGGAAAATTCCAGAAAATGTTGTCATCGCTTTAGAATCTACTGATAGGCTAATTGGCATCATTTGAGTCAATTGGAAGTCTACCTGTGGATGTATTTCAAGGCCTACCTTCAAGCTCAGTGCCTCTTTGCTTGACGTCATGGGAAAATCAAAAGAAATCAGCCAAGACCTCAGAAAAAAAATCATCCTTGGGAGCAATTTCCCAACTCCAAACTACTCTGGGCCCTGACAGTAAATCTCAGTAAGACAAAAATAATGGTGTTCCAAAAAAGGTCCAGTCGCCAGGACCACAAATACAAATTACACCTAGACACTGTTGCCCTAGAGGTAACTTCCACAAAGCTGTGAATGATCTGAGAGTCAAGGCAAGAAGGGCATTCTACTCCATCAAAAGGAACATAAACCTCTACATACCAATTAGGATCTGGCTAAAAAATACTTGAATCAGTTATAGAGCCCATTGCCCTTTATGGTTGTGAGGTCTGGGGTCCGCTCAACAACCAAGACTTCACAAAATGGGACAAACACCAAATTAAGACTCTGCATGCAGAATATTCTCCGTGTACAACGTAAAACACAAAATAATGCACGCAGAGCAGATTTAGGCCGATACCCACTAATTATCAAAATCCAGAAAAGAGCTGTTAAATTCTACAACCACCTAAAAGGAAGCGATTCCCAAACCTTCCATCACCTACAGAGAGATGAACCTGGAGAAGAGTCCCCTAAGCAAGCTGGTCCTGGGGCTGTGTTCACAAACACACCCTACAGAGCCCCAGAACAACAGCACAATTAGACCCAACCAAATCATGAGAAAACAAAAAGATAATTACTTGACACATTGGAAAGAATTAACAAAAAAACAGAGCAAACGAGAATGCTATTTGTCCCTAAACAGAGAGTACACAGTGGCAGAATACCTGACCACTGTGAGTGACCCAAACTTAAGGAAAGCTGACTATATACAGGCTCAGTGAGCATAGTCTTGCTATTGAGAAAGGCCGCCGTAGGCAGACATGGCTCTCAAGAGAAGACAGGCTATGTGCTCACTGCCCACAAAATGAGGTGGAAACTGAGATGCACTTCCTAACCTCCTGTCCAACGTATGACCATATTAGAGAGACATATTTCCCTCAGATTACACAGATCCACAAAGAATTAGAAAACAGATACAATATTGATAAACCCCCATATCTACTGGGTGAAATACCACAGTGTGACATCACAGCAGCAGGATCTGTGACCTGTTGCCACGAGAAAAAGGGCAACCAGTGAAGAACAAACACCATTGTAAATAAATCAAATCTAATTTTATTTGTCACATACACATGGTTAGCAGATGTTAATGCGAGTGTAACGAAATGCTTGTGCTTCTAGTTCCGACAATGTGGTAATAACCAACGAGTAATCTAACATAACAATTCCACAACTACTACCTTATACACACAAGTGTAAAGGGATAGAGAATATGTACACAACCCATATTTATGTTTATTTGTTTTCCCTTTTGTACTTGCACATAATATGACATTTGAAATGTCTTTTTTAAAATGTGAGTGTAATGTTTTTACTGTTAATTTTAGTTTCTCTTTTCTTTATTATCTATTTCACTTGTTTCCAATAAAAGCCTTAAATTGAATTGAGAGAACGAGAGAGAGCGCTGTTAGGAGCCTGTCATTACATGCACAACGGGACGTCTCCCTTCGACTAGCACCAATCATCTCAGTGAGGGGGGTTTGGTGTGTCTGTGTCTATGTGACTGAGAGACTGGCTGGGCAAATAGCCACGCTGCAATATCACAACATTTGACTGGAGCACAGCGCTTACAGGGGAGTGATAACAGCACTTTCCTCCTGAATGCAGCTGAATCACAGCATCCTTGTGGTTTTGATAATGGTGCCCATTTTATTACAATCTATTCTACTGTCTATGTGCTCTTTGGCGTGAGAGTTCCAGGTCGAGAGACGGACGGGGAGGGAGACTGACGGGGACGGAGACGGACGGGGAGGGAGACTGACGGGGACGGACAGGGACAGGGATGGAGACGGACAGGCACAGAGACGGACGGGGAGGGAGACTGACGGGGACGGACAGGGACAGGGATGGAGACGGACAGGCACAGAGACGGACAGGCACGGAGACGGACGGGGAGGGAGACTGACAGGGACGGAGACGGACAGGGATGGAGACGGACAGGGACGGGGAGGGACGGACAGGGACGGGGAGGGACGGGGAGGGACAGGGACGGAGACGGACGGGGACGGAGACGGACGGAGACGGACGGAGACGGACGGGGACGGACGGAGACGGACGGAGACGGACAGGGAGGGAGACTGACGAGGGACAGGGGAGACGGACAGGGATGGAGGGACGGACAGGGACGGGGGGAGGGAGGGGGAGGGGGGAGGGAGACGGACAGGGACAGAGACGGACGGGGACGGGGACGGACGGGGACGGAGGGGGACGGACGGGGACGGAGACGGACAGGGACGGAGACGGACGGACAGGGACGGAGACGGACAGGGACGGGAGACGGACGGAGACGGACAGACACGGAGACGGACAGGCACGGAGAGGGGACGGACAGGCACGGAGACGGACGGACAGGGATGGAGACAGACGGACAGGGACGGAGACAGACGGACAGAGACGGACGGACGGAGACGGACGGACGGAGACGGACAGGGACGGAGACGGACAGGGACGGAGACGGACAGGGACGGAGACGGACAGGGACGGAGACGGACGGGGACGGACAGGGACGGGGAGGGAGACGGACGGGGAGGGAGACGGACGGAGACGGATGGATGGGGAGGGAGACGGACGGACGGGGGAGGGATACGGACGGACGGGGGAGGGAGACGGACGGGGGAGGGAGACGGACGGAAAAAGAAATTACCTTATTTTTCAAAGAAAAGCTCATTTTTTTGTCCATTAAAATAACATGAAATTGATCAGAAATGCAGTGTAGACATTGTTCATGTTGTAAATTACCAGCTGGAAACGGCAGATTTTTAAAAATGGAATATCTCCATAGGCGTACAGAGGCCCATTATCAGAAACCATCACTCCTGTGTTCCAATGTCACGTTGTCTTAGCTAATCTAAGTTTATCACTTTAAAAGGCTAGTTGATCATTAGAAAACCATTTTGCAATTATGTTAGCACAGCTGAAAACTGTTGTTTCTGATTAAAGAAGAAATTAAACTGGCCTTCTTTAGAATAGTTGAGTATCTGGAGCATCAGCATTTGTGGGTTCAATTACAGGCTCAAAATGGCCAGAAACAAAGACCTTTCTTCTGAAACTCGTCAGTCTATTCTTGTTCTGAGACATGAAGGATATTTATTCCATGCAAGAAATTGCCAAGAATCTTATAATCTCGTACAACGCTCCCTTAACAGAACAGCACAAACCGGCTCTAACCAGAATAGAAAGAGGAGTGGGAGGCACAACTGAGCAAGAGGACAAGTACAGTAGAGTGTCTAGTTTGAGAAACAGACGCCTCACAAGTTCTCAACTGGCAGCTTCATTCAATAGTACCCGCAAAATACCAGTCTCAATGTCAACAGTGAAGAGGCGACTCCGAGATACAGGCCTTCTAGGCAGAGTTGCAAAGAAAAAGACATCTCAGACTGGCCAATAAAAAATAAAAGATTAAGACGGGCAAAAGAACAGACACTGGACAGAGGAACTTCTGCTTAGAAGGCCAGCATCCCGAAGCACCCAGTTTATAATTCCATATGTCTAGGATACGTTATGTTATAGTGTATTTCACTGTTCATCTTTTGTCTTCCATTCTCCATCCTAGCCAACACACACCTTCCATCCTAGCCAACACACACCTTCCATCCTAGCCAACACACACCTTCCATCCTAGCCAACACACACCTTCCATCCTAGCCAACACACACCTTCCATCCTAGCCAACACACACCTTCCATCCTAGCCAACACACACCTTCCATCCTAGCCAACACACACCTTCCATCCTAGCCAACACACACCTTCCATCCTAGCCAACCACACCTTCCATCCTAGCCAACCACACCTTCCATCCTAGCCAACACACACCTTCCATCCTAGCCAACCACACCTTCCATCCTAGCCAACACACACCTTCCATCCTAGCCAACACACACCTTCCATCCTAGCCAACACACACCTTCCATTCTAGCCAACACACACCTTCCATCCTAGCCAATACATACCTTCCATTCTAGCCAACGCATAGACGGACAGTGACCTGTAGCCATTGTCCTATATATGCGTTGCGTCTATATAATTCCATATGTAGGCTATGTTGTTATGTTATAGCCTATATTTGTGTAATGCTGCATTTCTCTTCACACCAAGGCCATTGTCCATCCTAGACTGAGTGACCAGCAGTTGTCATCCCCCTCCCTCCTCTCCCCCCCTCCTCTGCTCCCCCCCCTCCCCCTCCTCTCCTCCCTCCGCTCCCCCTCCCTCTCCCCTCTCTCCCCCTCCTCTCCCCCTCCTCTCTCCCCCTCTCCCCCTCCCTCTCCCCCTCCCTCTCCCCTCTCCCCCTCCCTCTCCCCCTCCCTCTCCCCTCTCCCCCTCCTCTCCCCCCTCCCTCTCCTCCCTCCGCTCCCCCTCCTCTCCCCTCCCTCCTCCTCCCTCTCCCCTCTCCCCTCCTCTCCCCCTCTCCCCTCCCTCTCCCCTCTCCCCCCCCTCCTCCCTCTCTCCCTCTCCCCCTCTCCCCCCTCCCTCTCCCCCTCCCCCCCTCCCCTCCCTCCCCCCTCTTAGACTGACCGCGAGCCATAGTGTATGAGAGAGGGTGTGTCCGTATCAGCAGTCTGTCCTGGTCTTCCCCTGTCTTCCCTCACAGCTGCCACAGATTTAAGGCTCTGGAGGGGGGAAAAGGAAAATTCTCCTGCATTATGTCATCCTTTCTGGATAGATGATGTTACCACCTGATCAACTCTAGTCAAGACAACCAGCGTTAGCCCCTCCCTCGTTCTTCCAGCCCTCCCTCCCTCCGTTGTTCTTCCAGCCCTCTCTCCCTCCATCGTTCTTCCAGCACTCCATCGTTCTTCCAGCCCTCCCTCCCTCCGTCGTTCTTCCAGCCCTCCCTCCCTCCGTCGTTCTTCCAGCCCTCCCTCCCTCCCTCCGTCGTTCTTCCAGCCCTCCCTCCCTCCCTCCGTCGTTCTTCCAGCCCTCCCTCCCTCCCTCCGTCGTTCTTCCAGCCCTCCCTCCCTCCGTCGTTCTTCCGGCCCTCCCTCCCTCCCTCCGTCGTTCTTCCAGCCCTCCCTCCCTCCGTCGTTCTTCCAGCCCTCCCTCCCTCCCTCCCTCCGTCGTTCTTCCAGCCCTCCCTCCCTCCCTCCGTCGTTCTTCCAGCCCTCCCTCCCTCCGTCGTTCTTCCAGACCCCCTCCCTCCCTCCGTCGTTCTTCCAGCCCTCCCCACCTCCCTCCGTCGTTCTTCCAGCCCTCCCCACCTCCCTCCGTCGTTCTTCCAGCCCTCCCCACCTCCCTCCGTCGTTCTTCCGGCCCTCCCTCCCTCCGTCGTTCTTCCAGACCTCCCCCTCCCTCCGTCGTTCTTCCAGCCCTCCCCACCTCCCTCCGTCGTTCTTCCAGCCCTCCCCACCTCCCTCCGTCGTTCTTCCAGACCTCCCTCCCTCCCTCCGTCGTTCTTCCAGCCCTCCCCACCTCCCTCCGTCGTTCTTCCAGCCCTCCCTCCCTCCGTCGTTCTTCCAGCCCTCCCTCCCTCCGTCGTTCTTCCAGCCCTCCCTCCCTCCCTCCGTCGTTCTTCCAGCCCTCCCTCCCTCCCTCCGTCGTTCTTCCAGCCCTCCCTCCCTCCGTCGTTCTTCCAGCCCTCCCCACCTCCCTCCGTCGTTCTTCCAGCCCTCCCTCCCTCCCTCCGTCGTTCTTCCAGCCCTCCCTCCCTCCTCCGTCGTTCTTCCAGCCCTCCCCACCTCCCTCCGTCGTTCTTCCAGCCCTCCCCACCTCCCTCCGTCGTTCTTCCAGCCCTCCCTCCCTCCCTCCGTCGTTCTTCCAGCCCTCCCTCCGTCGTTCTTCCAGCCCTCCCTCCCTCCCTCCGTCGTTCTTCCAGCCCTCCCCACCTCCCTCCGTCGTTCTTCCGGCCCTCCCTCCCTCCGTCGTTCTTCCGGCCCTCCCTCCCTCCCTCCGTCGTTCTTCCGGCCCTCCCTCCCTCCGTCGTTCTTCCAGCCCTCCCTCCCTCCCTCCGTCGTTCTTCCGGCCCTCCCTCCCTCCGTCGTTCTTCCAGCCCTCCCCACCTCCCTCCGTCGTTCTTCCGGCCCTCCCTCCCTCCGTCGTTCTTCCGGCCCTCCCTCCCTCCGTCGTTCTTCCGGCCCTCCCTCCCTCCGTCGTTCTTCCGGCCCTCCCTCCCTCCGTCGTTCTTCCGGCCCTCCCTCCCTCCGTCGTTCTTCCGGCCCTCCCTCCCTCCGTCGTTCTTCCGGCCCTCCCTCCCTCCGTCGTTCTTCCGGCCCTCCCTCCCTCCGTCGTTCTTCCAGCCCTCCCCACCTCCCTCCGTCGTTCTTCCAGCCCTCCCCACCTCCCTCCGTCGTTCTTCCGGCCCTCCCCACCTCCCTCCGTCGTTCTTCCAGCCCTCCCTCCCTCCGTCGTTCTTCCGGCCCTCCCTACCTCCGTCGTTCTTCCGGCCCTCCCTCCCTCCGTCGTTCTTCCGGCCCTCCCCTCCCTCCGTCGTTCTTCCAGCCCTCCCCACCTCCCTCCGTCGTTCTTCCAGACCTCCCTCCCTCCGTCGTTCTTCCGGCCCTCCCCCCCTCCCTCCGTCGTTCTTCCAGCCCTCCCTCCCTCCGTCGTTCTTCCAGCCCTCCCCACCTCCCTCCGTCGTTCTTCCAGCCCTCCCCACCTCCCTCCGTCGTTCTTCCAGCCCTCCCCACCTCCCTCCGTCGTTCTTCCAGCCCTCCCCACCTCCCTCCGTCGTTCTTCCAGCCCTCCCCACCTAATATAGCACTATAATAACATTATAAACCTGCTCTCGTCATCTGTCTCTGCCAAGACCTTCCAATCAGATCTATCTATTCACATTCCATACGGTGTTTAACCAATCAGGGGGGGGGGCACTAGCTGCTGGTCTCTTAATTGTCAATCTGGCCCTGCAGTGGTTCTCTCTCTCTCTCTCAAATGCCAGGTCATGTTTGAGTTGACCTCTGTGGAGGAGACAGTCCCTCCCGCTCTCCTCCGTGTGTGTGTGTGTGTGTGTGTGTGTGTGTGTGTGTGTGTGTGTGTGTGTGTGTGTGTGTGTGTGTGTGTGTGTGTGTGTGTGTGTGTGTGTGTGTGCGTGCGTACTAGTGGTCAATGGGTCAGTCCTCCTCCAGTCCCTGTCGATACTCAGCTGTACTGTCCAGTCTGTCGCCATTGTTGCCAATTAAATGATATGACATAGTTATAATATGACTGTCTCCCCTCACAACACTAGTTATAATATGACTGTCTCCCCTCACAACACTAGTTATAATATGACTGTCTCCTGACTGTCTCCCCTCACAACACTAATTATAATATGACTGTCTCCCCTCACAACACTAGTTATAATATGACTGTCTCCCCTCACAACACTAGTTATAATATGACTGTCTCCCTGACTGTCTCCCCTCACAACACTAGTTATAATATGACTGTCTCCCTGACTGTCTCCCTCACAACACTAGTTATAATATGACTGTCTCCTGACTGTCTCCCCTCACAACACTAGTTATAATATGACTGTCTCCCCTCACAACACTAGTTATAATATGACTGTCTCCCTGACTGTCTCCCCTCACAACACTAATTATAATATGACTGTCTCCTGACTGTCTCCCCTCACAACACTAGTTATAATATGACTGTCTCCCCTCACAACACTAGTTATAATATGACTGTCTCCCCTCCAACGCTAGTTATAATATGACTGTCTCCCTGACTGTCTCCCCTCACAACACTAATTATAATATGACTGTCTCCCCTCACAACACTAGTTATAATATGACTGTCTCCCCTCACAACACTAATTATAATATGACTGTCTCCCCTCACAACACTAATTATAATATGACTGTCTCCCTGACTGTCTCCCCTCACAACACTAGTTATAATATGACTGTCTCCCCTCACAACACTAGTTATAATATGACTGTCTCCCCTCACAACACTAGTTATAATATGACTGTCTCCTGACTGTCTCCCCTCACAACACTAGTTATAATATGACTGTCTCCTGACTGTCTCCCTCACAACACTAATTATAATATGACTGTCTCCCCTCACAACACTAATTATAATATGACTGTCTCCCCTCACAACACTAGTTATAATATGACTGTCTCCCCTCACAACACTAGTTATAATATGACTGTCTCCCCTCACAACACTAGTTATAATATGACTGTCTCCCTGACTGTCTCCCCTCACAACACTAGTTATAATATGACTGTCTCCCCTCACAACACTAGTTATAATATGACTGTCTCCCTGACTGTCTCCCCTCACAACACTAGTTATAATATGACTGTCTCCCCTCACAACACTAGTTATAATATGACTGTCTCCCTGACTGTCTCCCCTCACAACACTAGTTATAATATGACTGTCTCCCCTCACAACACTAGTTATAATATGACTGTCTCCCCTCACAACACTAGTTATAATATGACTGTCTCCCTGACTGTCTCCCCTCACAACACTAATTATAATATGACTGTCTCCCCTCACAACACTAGTTATAATATGACTGTCTCCCCTCACAACACTAATTATAATATGACTGTCTCCCCTCACAACACTAATTATAATATGACTGTCTCCCTGACTGTCTCCCCTCACAACACTAGTTATAATATGACTGTCTCCCCTCACAACACTAGTTATAATATGACTGTCTCCCCTCACAACACTAGTTATAATATGACTGTCTCCCTGACTGTCTCCCCTCACAACACTAGTTATAATATGACTGTCTCCCTGACTGTCTCCCCTCACAACACTAATTATAATATGACTGTCTCCCTGACTGTCTCCCCTCACAACACTAGTTATAATATGACTGTCTCCCTGACTGTCTCCCTCACAACACTAATTATAATATGACTGTCTCCCTGACTGTCTCCCCTCACAACACTAGTTATAATATGACTGTCTCCCCTCACAACACTAGTTATAATATGACTGTCTCCCCTCACAACACTAGTTATAATATGACTGTCTCCTGACTGTCTCCCCTCACAACACTAATTATAATATGACTGTCTCCCTGACTGTCTCCCCTCACAACACTAGTTATAATATGACTGTCTCCCCTCACAACACTAGTTATAATATGACTGTCTCCCCTCACAACACTAATTATAATATGACTGTCTCCCTGACTGTCTCCCCACAACACTAGTTATAATATGACTGTCTCCCTGACTGTCTCCCCTCACAACACTAGTTATAATATGACTGTCTCCCCTCACAACACTAGTTATAATATGACTGTCTCCCTGACTGTCTCCCCTCACAACACTAGTTATAATATGACTGTCTCCCCTCACAACACTAGTTATAATATGACTGTCTCCCCTCACAACACTAGTTATAATATGACTGTCTCCCCTCACAACACTAGTTATAATATGACTGTCTCCCCTCACAACACTAGTTATAATATGACTGTCTCCCTGACTGTCTCCCCTCACAACACTAGTTATAATATGACTGTCTCCCTGACTGTCACTGACTGTCTCCTGACTGTCTCCTGACTGTCTCCCTCACAACACTAGTTATAATATGACTGTCTCCCCTCACAACACTAATTATAATATGACTGTCTCCCCTCACAACACTAGTTATAATATGACTGTCTCCCTGACTGTCTCCCTGACTGTCTCCCCTCACAACACTAGTTATAATATGACTGTCTCCCCTCACAACACTAGTTATAATATGACTGTCTCCCCTCACAACACTAGTTATAATATGACTGTCTCCCCTCACAACACTAGTTATAATATGACTGTCTCCCTGACTGTCTCCCCTCACAACACTAGTTATAATATGACTGTCTCCCCTCACAACACTAGTTATAATATGACTGTCTCCCCTCACAACACTAGTTATAATATGACTGTCTCCCCTCACAACACTAGTTATAATATGACTGTCTCCCCTCACAACACTAGTTATAATATGACTGTCTCCCTCACAACACTAGTTATAATATGACTGTCTCCTGACTGTCTCCCTCAACACTAGTTATAATATGACTGTCTCCCCTCACAACACTAGTTATAATATGACTGTCTCCCCTCACAACACTAGTTATAATATGACTGTCTCCCCTCACAACACTAGTTATAATATGACTGTCTCCCCTCACAACACTAGTTATAATATGACTGTCTCCCCTGACTGTATAATATGACTGTCTCCCCTCACAACACTAGTTATAATATGACTGTCTCCCCTCACAACACTAGTTATAATATGACTGTCTCCCCTCACAACACTAGTTATAATATGACTGTCTCCCCTCACAACACTAGTTATAATATGACTGTCTCCCCTCACAACACTAGTTATAATATGACTGTCTCCCTGACTGTCTCCCCTCACAACACTAGTTATAATATGACTGTCTCCCCTCAACACTAGTTATAATATGACTGTCTCCCCTCACAACACTAGTTATAATATGACTGTCTCTGACCCCTCACAACACTAGTTATAATATGACTGTCTCCCCTCACAACACTAGTTATAATATGACTGTCTCCCTCACAACACTAGTTATAATATGACTGTCTCCCCTCAACACTAGTTATAATATGACTGTCTCCCTCAACACTAGTTATAATATGACTGTCTCCCCTCACAACACTAGTTATAATATGACTGTCTCCCCTCACAACACTAGTTATAATATGACTGTCTCCCTAATTATAATATGACTGTCTCACAACACTAGTTATAATATGACTGTCTCCCCTGACTGTCTCCCCTCACAACACTAGTTATAATATGACTGTCTCCTGACCTCACAACACTAGTTATAATGACTGACTGTCTCCCCTCACAACACTAGTTATAATATGACTGTCTCCCCTCACAACACTAATTATAATATGACTGTCTCCCCTCACAACACTAGTTATAATATGACTGTCTCCTGACCTCCCAACACTAGTTATAATATGACTGTCTCCCCTCAACACTAGTTATAATATGACTGTCTCCCTGACTGTCTCCCCTCACAACACTAGTTATAATATGACTGTCTCACAACACTGACTGTCTCCCCTCACAACACTAGTTATAATATGACTGTCTCCCCTCACAACACTAGTTATAATATGACTGTCTGTCCCCTCACAACACTAGTTATAATATGACTGTCTCCCCTCACAACACTAGTTATAATATGACTGTCTCCCCTCACAACACTAGTTATAATATGACTGTCTCCCCTCACAACACTAGTTATAATATGACTGTCTCCCCTCACAACACTAGTTATAATATGACTGTCTCCCTGACTGTCCCTCACAACACTAGTTATAATATGACTGTCCCTCACAACACTAGTTATAATATGACTGTCTCCCCTCACAACACTAGTTATAATATGACTGTCTCCTGACTGTCTCCCCTCACAACACTAGTTATAATATGACTGTCTCCCCTCACAACACTAGTTATAATATGACTGTCTGTCCCCTCACAACACTAGTTATAATATGACTGTCTCCCCTCACAACACTAGTTATAATATGACTGTCTCCCCTCACAACACTAGTTATAATATGACTGTCTCCCCTCACAACACTAGTTATAATATGACTGTCTCCCCTCACAACACTAGTTATAATATGACTGTCTCCCCTCACAACACTAGTTATAATATGACTGTCTCCCCTCACAACACTAGTTATAATATGACTGTCTCCCCTCAACACTAGTTATAATATGACTGTCTCCCTGACTGTCTCCCCTCACAACACTAGTTATAATATGACTGTCTCCCCTCACAACACTAGTTATAATATGACTGTCTCCCCTCACAACACTAGTTATAATATGACTGTCTCCCCTCACAACACTAGTTATAATATGACTGTCTCCCCTCACAACACTAGTTATAATATGACTGTCTCCCTGACTGTCTCCTCACAACACTAGTTATAATATGACTGTCTCCTCACAACACTAGTTATAATATGACTGTCTCCCCTCACAACACTAGTTATAATATGACTGTCTCCCTGACTGTCTCCCACAACACTAATTATAATATGACTGTCTCCCCTCACAACACTAGTTATAATATGACTGTCTCCCTGACTGTCTCCCCTCACAACACTAGTTATAATATGACTGTCTCCCTCTCAACACTAGTTATAATATGACTGTCTCCCCTCACAACACTAGTTATAATATGACTGTCTCCCTGACTGACTCCCCTCACAACACTAGTTATAATATGACTGTCTCCCCTCAACACTAGTTATAATATGACTGTCTCCCCTCACAACACTAGTTATAATATGACTGTCTCCCCTCACAACACTAGTTATAATATGACTGTCTCCCCTCACAACACTAGTTATAATATGACTGTCTCCCCTCACAACACTAGTTATAATATGACTGTCTCCCCTCACAACACTAGTTATAATATGACTGTCTCCCTGACTGTCTCCCTCACAACACTAGTTATAATATGACTGTCTCCCCTCAACACTAGTTATAATATGACTGTCTCCCCTCACAACACTAGTTATAATATGACTGTCTCCCCTCACAACACTAGTTATAATATGACTGTCTCCCCTCACAACACTAGTTATAATATGACTGTCTCCCCTCAACACTAGTTATAATATGACTGTCTCCCCTCACAACACTAGTTATAATATGACTGTCTCCCCTCACAACACTAGTTATAATATGACTGTCTCCCTCACAACACTAGTTATAATATGACTGTCTCCCCTCACAACACTAGTTATAATATGACTGTCTCCCCTCACAACACTAATTATAATATGACTGTCTCCCCTCACAACACTAGTTATAATATGACTGTCTCCCCTCACAACACTAGTTATAATATGACTGTCTCCCCTCACAACACTAGTTATAATATGACTGTCTCCCCTCACAACACTAGTTATAATATGACTGTCTCCCCTCACAACACTAGTTATAATATGACTGTCTCCCCTCACAACACTAATTATAATATGACTGTCTCCCCTCACAACACTAGTTATAATATGACTGTCTCCCCTCACAACACTAGTTATAATATGACTGTCTCCCCTCACAACACTAGTTATAATATGACTGTCTCCCCTCACAACACTAGTTATAATATGACTGTCTCCCTCACAACACTAGTTATAATATGACTGTCTCCTCTCACAACACTAGTTATAATATGACTGTCTCCCTCACAACACTAGTTATTTATAATATGACTGTCTCCCCTCACAACACTAATTATAATATGACTGTCTCCCCTCAACACTAGTTATAATATGACTGTCTCCCCTCACAACACTAATTATAATATGACTGTCTCCCCTCACAACACTAGTTATAATATGACTGTCTCCCTGACTGTCTCCCCTCACAACACTAGTTATAATATGACTGTCTCCTGACTGTCTCCCCTCACAACACTAGTTATAATATGACTGTCTCCTGACTGTCTCCCCTCACAACACTAGTTATAATATGACTGTCTCCCCTCACAACACTAATTATAATATGACTGTCTCCCCTCACAACACTAGTTATAATATGACTGTCTCCCCTCACAACACTAGTTATAATATGACTGTCTCCCCTCACAACACTAGTTATAATATGACTGTCTCCCTGACTGTCTCCCTCACAACACTAGTTATAATATGACTGTCTCCCCTCACAACACTAATTATAATATGACTGTCTCCCCTCACAACACTAATTATAATATGACTGTCTCCCCTCACAACACTAGTTATAATATGACTGTCTCCCCTCAACACTAGTTATAATATGACTGTCTCCCCTCACAACACTAATTATAATATGACTGTCTCCCCTCAACACTAGTTATAATATGACTGTCTCCCTGACTGTCTCCCTCACAACACTAGTTATAATATGACTGTCTCCCCTCACAACACTAGTTATAATATGACTGTCTCCCCTCACAACACTAATTATAATATGACTGTCTCCCCTCACAACACTAGTTATAATATGACTGTCTCCCTTACAACACTAATTATAATATGACTGTCTCCCTCAACACTAGTTATAATATGACTGTCTCCCCTCACAACACTAATTATAATATGACTGTCTCCCTCAACACTAGTTATAATATGACTGTCTCCCTGACTGTCTCCCTCACAACACTAGTTATAATATGACTGTCTCCTCACAACACTAGTTATAATATGACTGTCTCCCCTCACAACACTAATTATAATATGACTGTCTCCCCTCACAACACTAGTTATAATATGACTGTCTCCCTCACAACACTAGTTATAATATGACTGTCTCCCCTCACAACACTAATTATAATATGACTGTCTCCCCTCACAACACTAGTTATAATATGACTGTCTCCCTCACAACACTAGTTATAATATGACTGTCTCCCTCACAACACTAGTTATAATATGACTGTCTCCTGACTGTCTCCCCTCAACACTAGTTATAATATGACTGTCTCCCCTCACAACACTAATTATAATATGACTGTCTCCCTGACTGTCTCCCCTCACAACACTAATTATAATATGACTGTCTCCCTGACTGTCTCCCTCACAACACTAATTATAATATGACTGTCTCCCTGACTGTCTCCCCTCACAACACTAATTATAATATGACTGTCTCCCTCACAACACTAATTATAATATGACTGTCTCCCCTCACAACACTAGTTATAATATGACTGTCTCCCCTCACAACACTAGTTATAATATGACTGTCTCCCCTCACAACACTAGTTATAATATGACTGTCTCCCCTCACAACACTAGTTATAATATGACTGTCTCCCTGACTGTCTCCCCTCACAACACTAGTTATAATATGACTGTCTCCCTCACAACACTAGTTATAATATGACTGTCTCCCCTCACAACACTAGTTATAATATGACTGTCTCCCCTCACAACACTAATTATAATATGACTGTCTCCTGACTGTCTCCCCTCACAACACTAATTATAATATGACTGTCTCCCTGACTGTCTCCCCTCACAACACTAATTATAATATGACTGTCTCCCTGACTGTCTCCCCTCACAACACTAATTATAATATGACTGTCTCCCTCACAACACTAATTATAATATGACTGTCTCCCCTCACAACACTAGTTATAATATGACTGTCTCCCCTCACAACACTAGTTATAATATGACTGTCTCCTCTCACAACACTAGTTATAATATGACTGTCTCCTGACTGTCTCCCCTCACAACACTAATTATAATATGACTGTCTCCCTGACTGTCTCCCCTCACAACACTAATTATAATATGACTGTCTCCCTGACTGTCTCCCCTCACAACACTAATTATAATATGACTGTCTCCCCTCACAACACTAATTATAATATGACTGTCTCCCCTCACAACACTAGTTATAATATGACTGTCTCCCCTCACAACACTAGTTATAATATGACTGTCTCCCCTCACAACACTAGTTATAATATGACTGTCTCCTCTCACAACACTAATTATAATATGACTGTCTCCCCTCAACACTAGTTATAATATGACTGTCTCCTCTCAACACTAGTTATAATATGACTGTCTCCTCTCACAACACTAGTTATAATATGACTGTCTCCTCTCACAACACTAGTTATAATATGACTGTCTCCCCTGACTGTCTCCCCTCACAACACTAATTATAATATGACTGTCTCCCTGACTGTCTCCCTCACAACACTAATTATAATATGACTGTCTCCCTGACTGTCTCCCCTCACAACACTAATTATAATATGACTGTCTCCCCTCACAACACTAATTATAATATGACTGTCTCCCCTCACAACACTAGTTATAATATGACTGTCTCCCTCACAACACTAGTTATAATATGACTGTCTCCCCTCACAACACTAGTTATAATATGACTGTCTCCCCTCACAACACTAGTTATAATATGACTGTCTCCCCTCACAACACTAGTTATAATATGACTGTCTCCCCTCACAACACTAGTTATAATATGACTGTCTCCCCTCACAACACTAGTTATAATATGACTGTCTCCTGACTGTCTCCCCTCACAACACTAATTATAATATGACTGTCTCCCTCACAACACTAGTTATAATATGACTGTCTCCCCTCACAACACTAGTTATAATATGACTGTCTCCCCTCACAACACTAGTTATAATATGACTGTCTCCCCTCACAACACTAGTTATAATATGACTGTCTCCCCTCACAACACTAGTTATAATATGACTGTCTCCCCTCACAACACTAGTTATAATATGACTGTCTCCCTGACTGTCTCCCCTCAACACTAGTTATAATATGACTGTCTCCCCTCAACACTAGTTATAATATGACTGTCTCCTGACTGTCTCCCCTCAACACTAGTTATAATATGACTGTCTCCCCTCACAACACTAGTTATAATATGACTGTCTCCCCTCAACACTAGTTATAATATGACTGTCTCCCTGACTGTCTCCCCTCACAACACTAGTTATAATATGACTGTCTCCCTGACTGTCTCCCCTCACAACACTAATTATAATATGACTGTCTCCTGACTGTCTCCCCTCACAACACTAGTTATAATATGACTGTCTCCCTGACTGTCTCCCCTCACAACACTAGTTATAATATGACTGTCTCCCCTTACAACACTAGTTATAATATGACTGTCTCCCCTCACAACACTAGTTATAATATGACTGTCTCCCCTCACAACACTAGTTATAATATGACTGTCTCCCTCACAACACTAGTTATAATATGACTGTCTCCCCTCACAACACTAGTTATAATATGACTGTCTCCCTCACAACACTAGTTATAATATGACTGTCTCCCTGACTGTCTCCCCTCACAACACTAGTTATAATATGACTGTCTCCCTGACTGTCTCCCCTCACAACACTAGTTATAATATGACTGTCTCCCCTCACAACACTAGTTATAATATGACTGTCTCCCCTCACAACACTAGTTATAATATGACTGTCTCCCCTCACAACACTAGTTATAATATGACTGTCTCCCTCACAACACTAGTTATAATATGACTGTCTCCCTGACTGTCTCCCCTCACAACACTAGTTATAATATGACTGTCTCCCTGACTGTCTCCCCTCACAACACTAGTTATAATATGACTGTCTCCTCTCACAACACTAGTTATAATATGACTGTCTCCCTGACTGTCTCCCCTCACAACACTAGTTATAATATGACTGTCTCCCCTCACAACACTAGTTATAATATGACTGTCTCCCTGACTGTCTCCCCTCAACACTAGTTATAATATGACTGTCTCCCCTCACAACACTAGTTATAATATGACTGTCTCCCTGACTGTCTCCCCTCAACACTAGTTATAATATGACTGTCTCCCCACAACACTAGTTATAATATGACTGTCTCCCTCAACACTAGTTATAATATGACTGTCTCCCTGACTGTCTCCCCTCACAACACTAGTTATAATATGACTGTCTCCCTGACTGTCTCCCCTCACAACACTAATTATAATATGACTGTCTCCTGACTGTCTCCCCTCACAACACTAGTTATAATATGACTGTCTCCCTGACTGTCTCCCCTCACAACACTAGTTATAATATGACTGTCTCCCCTCACAACACTAGTTATAATATGACTGTCTCCCCTCACAACACTAGTTATAATATGACTGTCTCCCCTCACAACACTAGTTATAATATGACTGTCTCCCCTCACAACACTAGTTATAATATGACTGTCTCCCCTCACAACACTAGTTATAATATGACTGTCTCCCCTCACAACACTAGTTATAATATGACTGTCTCCCTGACTGTCTCCCCTCACAACACTAGTTATAATATGACTGTCTCCCCTCACAACACTAGTTATAATATGACTGTCTCCCTGACTGTCTCCCCTCACAACACTAGTTATAATATGACTGTCTCCCCTCACAACACTAGTTATAATATGACTGTCTCCCTGACTGTCTCCCCTCACAACACTAGTTATAATATGACTGTCTCCCTGACTGTCTCCCCTCACAACACTAGTTATAATATGTCTCTCACATTATGTTGGTCAGACAGACCTGGGGTACGCTGGCCCTTACACCATCTCAGAAGAGAAACAAGGCTTTTGGACAGTAGGAGACACTTTGATCAATATGTTGTACTGAACACACACACACACACACCACCAACAGAGAAACCACTTGCTGATCAAACAAACACACACACACACACACACACCATCACCAATTCACCTGTCAAGCCCTACGATTAAACTGCAACATCCTCAGTCTGTTGACAGATTCTGACAGCTGTTGACCTTGACAACAACACAACAACACACACCAGGGGGAGTATATTAGTTAACCACTGTAATGTACAGACAACAACATATGTTGTTGTTGACTGTTTATTGTTATTTATGTTGGCTGTTGTTGTCTCGACTCCTCCAGGTAAGGCCCTGACGTTCCTCCTCCTGCAACCCCCCAGCCCCAAGATGCCCCCCCACAGCACCATCCGCCGTACAGCCATAGACCTGATTGGTCGAGGCTTCACCGTGTGGGAGCCTTATATGGACGTGTCCGCTGTTCTCATGGGACTACTGGAGCTGTGTGCTGACGCAGAGAAACAGCTGGCCAAGTGAGTGGAGAGTACAGACACACACAGACACACACAGACACACACAGACACACACAGACACACACAGACACACACAGACACACACAGACACATACAGACACACACAGACACACACAGACAGACACACACACACAGACAGACACACACAGACAGACACACACACACAGACACACACACACAGACACACACACACAGACACAGACAGACACACACACACAGACACACACACACGGACACACACACACAGACACACATACACGGACACACACACACAGACACAGACAGACACACACACACAGACACACAGACAGAAACGCGCACAGAGACACACACACGCACACAGAGACACACACACGCACAGAGACACACACACACACACAAACACACACACAGAAACACACACACAGAAACACACACACAGAGACACACACACAGAAACACACACACAGAAACACATACACAAGTGCACCCCCTGGTCCAACCTGGTCCAACCGGGTGCCTGCTTTTCTCCGTCCTCTCTCCCTTCCAAGATGTCTGCCAGACAGACACCACACAGCAGGTTGGGCTGCCTGCCTGCACAGCGTCTGACACACTGAATGATGAAACCACGGCTGTAATGTGATTGGGCAGCTTTAATATGATGTAATGACGTCTGCCTTGTTGGATGACAGGCAGAGAAGAGACCTTTCTGTGTAGAGTAGAACACACACACACACAACCCCTGACCTACCCCTCACAGCCCCGCAAACGAGGTTACCCCCGGCAACGAGACAACCAATGAAAAATAACATCAGATTATGCAATTAAGATGAAACCTTATCTTAACAAATTTGTTTTGAGTATAAATATGTCTGCCTTTTTTCGTGTTGCGTGTGCTAATACGGTTAGCCCAAAATGGCAGTCATTTTTCAGGGTTTATTAGCTAACGTAGAGAGCGGAGAAGAGAGAGGCTGAGAGAGAGCACCAGGCGAGGCGACCCCATGGATGAAGGGGGGGAGGGAGGGAGATAGGTGGAGGGAGAGAGGTAGGTGGAGGGAGAGAGGTAGGTAGAGGGAGAGAGGTAGGTAGTGGGGAGAGAGGTAGGTGGAGGGAGAGAGGTAGGTAGAGGGAGAGAGGTAGGTAGAGGGAGAGAGGTAGGTAGGTAGAGGGAGAGAGAGGTAGGTAGGTAGAGGGAGAGAGAGGTAGGTAGGTAGGTAGAGGGAGAGAGAGGTAGGTAGGTAGAGGGGAGAGAGGTAGGTAGGTAGAGGGAGAGAGAGGTAGGTAGAGGGAGAGAGGTAGGTAGGTAGAGAGAGAGAGGGGGGAGGTAGGTAGGAGAGAGAGGTAGAGAGAGAGAGGTAGGTAGGTAGGTAGGAGGAGAGAGAGAGAGAGGTAGGTAGGTAGAGAGAGAGAGAGAGAGAGAGAGAGGTAGGTAGGTAGAGGAGAGAGAGAGGTAGGTAGAGAGAGAGAGAGGTAGGTAGGTAGAGAGAGAGAGGTAGGTAGGTAGGAGAGAGAGAGAGGTAGGTAGGTAGAGAGAGAGAGAGAGAGAGAGGTAGGTAGGTAGAGAGAGAGAGAGGTAGGTAGGTAGGTAGAGAGAGAGAGAGAGAGAGGTAGGTAGGTAGGTAGAGAGAGAGAGAGAGTGGTTGGTAGGTAGGTAGAGAGAGAGAGAGAGGTAGGTAGGTAGAGAGAGAGAGAGAGGTAGGTAGGTAGAGAGAGAGAGAGGAGGTAGGTAGGTAGAGAGAGAGAGAGAGAGAGGTAGGTAGGAGAGAGAGAGAGAGAGAGAGAGGTAGGTAGGTAGGTAGAGAGAGAGAGAGAGTGGTTGGTAGGTAGGTAGAGAGAGAGAGAGAGTGGTAGGTAGGTAGAGAGAGAGAGAGAGGTAGGTAGGTAGAGAGAGAGAGAGAGGTAGGTAGGTAGAGAGAGCGAGAGAGGTAGGTAGAGAGAGCGAGAGAGGTAGGTAGGTAGAGAGAGAGAGAGGTAGGTAGGTAGAGAGAGGGAGAGGTAGGTAGAGAGAGAGAGGTAGGTAGGTAGGTGGAGAGAGAGGTAGAGAGACACACAATGCAAATAGTTTGGGTAACCATTTGGTTACCTGTTCAGGAGTCTTATGGCTTGGGGGTAAAAAACCGTTGAGAAGCCTTTTTGTCCGGTACCGCTTGCCATGCGGTAGTAGAGAGAACAGTCTGTGGCTGGAGTCTTTGACAATTTTATAGGGCCTTCCTCTGACACCGCCTGGTGTAGAAGTCCTGGATGGCAAGCAGCCCTCTGTCGTGCCTTGCGGTCGGAGGCCGATTAATTGCAGTGATGCAACCGGTGTTGATGCTCTCGATGGTGCAGCTGTAGAACCTCTTGAGGATCTGGGGACCCATGCCAAATCTTTTTAGTTTCCTGATGGGGAATAGTGCCCTCTTCACGACTGTCTTGGTGTGTTTGGACCATTCTAGTTTGTTGTTGATGTGGACACCAAGGAACGCTTGAAGCTCTCAACCTGCTCCACTAAAGCCCCGTCGAATGAGAATGGGGGTGTGCTCGGTCTTCCTTTTCCTGTAGTCCACAATCATCTCATTAGTCTTGGTTAAGTTGAGGGATAGGTTGTTATTCCAGGTCTCTGACCTCCCTATAGGCTGTCTTGTCATTGTCACTGATCAGGCCTACCACTGTTGTGTCGTCTGCAAACTTAATGATGGTGTTGGAGTCGTACCTGACCATGCAGTCGTGGGTGAACAGGGAGTACAGGAGGGGACTGAGCACGCACCCCTGGGGAGCTACAGTGTTGAGGATCAGCGTGGCAGATGTGTTGCATCCTACCCTCACCACCTGGGGTGGCCCGTCAGGAAGTCCAGGATCCAGTTACAGAGGGAGGTGTTTAGTCCCAGAGTCCTTAGCTTAGTGATGAGCTTTGTAGACACTATGGTGTTGAACGCTGAGCTGTAGTCAATGAACGGCATTCTCACATAGGTGTTCCTTTTGTCCAGGTGGGAAAGGGCAGGGTGGAGTGCAATAGAGATTGCATCATCTGTGGATCTGTTAGGGCGGTATGCAAATTGGAGTGAGTCTCGGGTTTCTGGGATAATGGTGTTGATGTGAGCCTTACATTTTACATTTACATTTAAGTCATTTAGCAGACGCTCTTATCCAGAGCGACTTACAAATTGGTGCATACACCTTATGACATCCAGTGGAACAGCCACTTTACAATAGTGCATCTAAATCTTTTTAGGGGTGAGAAGGATTACTTACCCTATCCTAGGTATTCCTTGAAGAGGTGGGGTTTCAGGTGTCTCCGGAAGGTGGTGATTGACTCCGCTGTCCTGGCGTCGTGAGGGAGTTTGTTCCACCATTGGGGGCCAGAGCAGCGAACAGTTTTGACTGGGCTGAGCGGGAACTGTACTTCCTCAGTGGTAGGGAGGCGATCAGGCCAGAGGTGGATGAACGCAGTGCCCTTGTTTGGGTGTAGGGCCTGATCAGAGCCTGGAGGTACTGAGGTGCCGTTCCCCTCACAGCTCCGTAGGCAAGCACCATGGTCTTGTAGCGGATGCGAGCTTCAACTGGAAGCCAGTGGAGAGAGCGGAGGAGCGGGGTGACGTGAGAGAACTTGGGAAGGTTGAACACCAGACGGGCTGCGGCGTTCTGGATGAGTTGTAGGGGTTTAATGGCACAGGCAGGGAGCCCAGCCAACAGCGAGTTGCAGTAATCAAGACGGGAGATGACAAGTGCCTGGATTAGGACCTGCGCCGCTTCCTGTGTGAGGCAGGGTCGTACTCTGCGGATGTTGTAGAGCATGAACCTACAGGAACGGGACACCGCCTTGATGTTAGTTGAGAACGACAGGGTGTTGTCCAGGATCACGCCAAGGTTCTTAGCGCTCTGGGAGGAGGACACAATGGAATTGTCAACCGTGATGGCGAGATCATGGAACGGGCAGTCCTTCCCGGGAGGAAGAGGAGCTCCGTCTTGCTGAGGTTCAGCTTGAGGTGGTGATCCGTCATCCACACTGATATGTCTGCCACACATGCAGAGATGCGATTCGCCACCTGGTCATCAGAAGGGGGAAAGGAGAAGATTAATTGTGTGTCGTCTGCATAGCAATGATAGGAGAGACCATGTGAGGTTATGACAGAGCCAAGTGACTTGGTGTATAGCGAGAATAAGAGAGGGCCTAGAACAGAGCCCTGGGGGACACCAGTGGTGAGAGCGCGTGGTGAGGAGACAGATTCTCGCCACGCCACCTGGTAGGAGCGACCTGTCAGGTAGGACGCAATCCAAGCGTGGGCCGCGCCGGAGATGCCCAACTCGGAGAGGGTGGAGAGGAGGATCTGATGGTTCACAGTATCGAAGGCAGCCGATAGGTCTAGAAGGATGAGAGCAGAGGAGAGAGAGTTAGCTTTAGCAGTGCGGAGCGCCTCCGTGATACAGAGAAGAGCAGTCTCAGTTGAATGACTAGTCTTGAAACCTGACTGATTTGGATCAAGAAGGTCATTCTGAGAGAGATAGCGGTAGAGCTGGCCAAGGACGGCACGCTCAAGAGTTTTGGAGAGAAAAGAGAGAAGGGATTCTGGTCTGTAGTTGTTGACATCGGAGGGATCGAGTGTAGGTTTTTTCAGGGGGGTGCAACTCTCGCTCTCTTGAAGACGGAAGGGACGTAGCCAGCGGTCAGGGATGAGTTGATGAGCGAGGTGAGGTAAGGGAGAAGGTCTCCGGAAATGGTCTGGAGAAGAGAGGAGGGGATAGGGTCAAGCGGGCAGGTTGTTGGGCGGCCGGCCGTCACAAGACGCGAGATTTCATCTGGAGAGAGGGGAGAAAGAGGTCAGAGCATAGGGTAGGGCAGTGTGAGCAGAACCAGCGGTGTCGTTTGACTTAGCAAACGAGGATCGGATGTCGTCGACCTTCTTTTCAAAATGGTTGACGAAGTCATCTGCAGAGAGGGAGGAGGGGGGAGGAGGAGGATTCAGGAGGGAGGAGAAGGTGGCAAAGAGCTTCCTAGGGTTAGAGGCAGATGCTTGGAATTTAGAATGGTAGAAAGTGGCTTTAGCAGCAGAGACAGAGGAGGAAAATGTAGAGAGGAGGGAGTGAAAGGATGCCAGGTCCGCAGGGAGGCGAGTTTTCCTCCATTTCCGCTCGGCTGCCCGGAGCCCTGTTCTGTGAGCTCGCAATGAGTCGTCGAGCCACGGAGGCGGGAGGGGAGGACCGAGCCGGCCTGGAGGATAGGGGACATAGAGAGTCAAAGGATGCAGAAAGGGAGGAGAGGAGGGTTGAGGAGGCAGAATCAGGAGATAGGTTGGAGAAGGTTTGAGCAGAGGGAAGAGATGATAGGATGGAAGAGGAGAGAGTAGCGGGGGAGAGAGAGCGAAGGTTGGGACGGCGCGATACCATCCGAGTAGGGGCAGTGTGGGAAGTGTTGGATGAGAGCGAGAGGGAAAAGGATACAAGGTAGTGGTCGGAGACTTGGAGGGAGTTGCAATGAGGTTAGTGGAAGAACAGCATCTAGTAAAGATGAGGTCAAGCGTATTGCCTGCCTTGTGAGTAGGGGGGAAGGTGAGAGGGTGAGGTCAAAAGAGGAGAGGAGTGGAAAGAAGGAGGCAGAGAGGAATGAGTCAAAGGTAGACGTGGGGAGGTTAAAGTCGCCCAGAACTGTGAGAGGTGAGCCGTCCTCAGGAAAGGAGCTTATCAAGGCATCAAGCTCATTGATGAACTCTCCGAGGGAACCTGGAGGGCGATAAATGATAAGGATGTTAAGCTTGAAAGGGCTGGTAACTGTGACAGCATGGAATTCAAAGGAGGCGATAGACAGATGGGTAAGGGGAGAAAGAGAGAAAGACCACTTGGGAGAGATGAGGATCCCGGTGCCACCACCCCGCTGACCAGAAGCTCTCGGGGTGTGCGAGAACACGTGGGCGGACGAGGAGAGAGCAGTAGGAGTAGCAGTGTAGCAGCACTCCATAGCTGCGGACGTGAGTGTCACGGGTCTGTAGTTATTTAGGCAGGTTGCCTTTGTGTTCTTGGGCACAGGGACTGTGGTGGTCTGCTTGATATATATAAAATATATATATATGCTTGAAACATGTTGGTATTACAGACTCAATCAGGGACATGTTGAAAATGTCAGTGAAGACATCTGCCAGTTGGTCAGCACATGCCGGGAGCACACGTCCTGGTAATCAGTCTGGCCCCGCAGCCTTGTGTATGTTGATCACACAGTCGTCCGGAACAGCTGATGCTCTCATGCATGTTTCAGTGTTATTTGCCTCATCTGGTAGTCTCGTGTGGTAGTCTCGTGTCACTGGGCAGCTCTCAGCTGTGCTTCCCCTTGTAGTCTGTAATAGTTTGCAAGCCCTGCCACATCCGATGAGCATCGGAGCCGGTGTAGTAGGATTCGATCTCAGTCCTGTATTGACACTTTGCCTGTTTGATGGTTCGTCGGAGGGTATAGCGGGATTTCTTATAAACTTCCGGGTTAGAGTCCAGCTCCTTGAAAGTGGCAGCTCTGCCCTTTAGCTCAGTGCGGATGTTGCATGTAATCCATGGCTTCTGGTTGGGGAATGTACGTACAGTCACTGTGGAGACGGCGTCCTTAATGCACTTATTGATAAAGCCAGTGACTGATGTGGTGTACTCCTCAATGCCATCGGAAGAATCCCAGAACATATCCCCAGTCTGTGCAAAACAGTCCTGTAGTTTAGCATCTGCTTCATCTGACCACTTTTATATAGACCGAGTCACTGGTGCTTCCTGATTTAATTTTTGCTTGTAAGCATGAATCAGGAGGATAGAGTTGTGGTCGGATTTACCATTGAGTGGATGATGATGGTGCTCTCTTTGACCTGTGACCCCAGACACAGATTGGAGACCAAGTCTGCATTTTTTCGACACCAAATTAACTTATCAGGGGCATTGTGATCTTTATGTGGGGGGATAGACAGGCATAGGATGTGGTCTGAAGGCACTTCCTCAATCTGGGGTGTTGAAACGTGTTGGGGGGTGTTGAAACGTGTTGGGGGGGGGTGTTGAAACGTGTCGGGGGTGTTGAAATGTGTCGGGGGGTGTTGAAACGTGTTGGGGGGGGTGTTGAAACGTGTCGGGGTGTTGAAACGTGTTGGGGGGTGTTGAAACGTGTCGGGGGGTGGGTGTTGAAACGTGTTGGGGGGGGTGTTGAACGTGTCGGGGGGTGTTGAAACGTGTCGGGGGGTGTTGAAACGTGTTGGGGGGTGTGTTGAAACGTGTTGGGGGGTTGAAACGCGTTGGGGGGGGGTGTTGATCACATTGATGTTTCCCTCCTCCGAATACTGGAATGTGAGTTGTGTAAAACAGGGTTTGTTAGATGTGTGTGTGTGTGTGTGTGTGTGTGTGTGTGTGTGTGTGTGTGTGTGTGTGTGTGTGTGTGTGTGTGTGTGTGTGTGTGTGTGTGTGTGTGTGTAGTCATGTTTGTGTGTATCAGTGCTCGTCTCTCTCCTGAAGGAAGTTACCACTAGTCTAGCTGATATCTCCCTGTCTCTCTCTCTCCCTGTCTCTCTCTCTCTCTCTCTGTGTCTCTCTCCCTGTCTCTCTCTCTCCCTGTGTCTCTCTCTCCCTGTGTCTCTCTCTCCCTGTATCTCTCTCTCCCTGTGTCTCTCTCTCTCTATCTGTGTCTCTCTCTCTCTATCTGTGTCTCTCTCTCTCCCTGTGTCTCTCTCTCCCTGTGTCTCTCTCTCCCTGTGTCTCTCTCTCCCTGTGTCTCTCTCTCCCTGTGTCTCTCTCTCCCTGTGTCTCTCTCTCCCTGTGTCTCTCTCTCCCTGTGTCTCTCTCTCCCTGTGTCTCTCTCTCCCTGTGTCTCTCTCTCCCTGTGTGTCTCTCTCCCTGTGTGTGTCTCTCTCCCTGTGTGTGTCTCTCTCTCCGTGTGTGTCTCTCTCTCCGTGTGTGTCTCTCTCTCCGTGTGTGTCTCTCTCTCCGTGTGTGTCTCTCTCTCCGTGTGTGTCTCTCTCTCCGTGTGTGTCTCTCTCCGTGTGTGTCTCTCTCTCCCTGTGTGTGTCTCTCTCTCCCTGTGTGTGTCTCTCTCTCCTGTGTGTGTCTCTCTCTCCCTGTGTGTGTCTCTCTCTCCCTGTCTCTCTCTCTCTCCCTGTCTCTCTCTCTCTCCCTGTGTCTCTCTCTCTCTCCCTGTGTCTCTCTCTCTCTCCCTGTGTCTCTCTCTCTCTCCCTGTGTCTCTCTCTCTCTCTCCCTGTGTCTCTCTCTCTCTCCCTGTGTCTCTCTCTCTCTCTCCCTGTGTCTCTCTCTCTCTCCCTGTGTCTCTCTCTCTCTCCCTGTGTCTCTCTCTCTCCTGTGTCTCTCTCTCTCCCTGTGTCTCTCTCTCTCCCTGTGTCTCTCTCTCTCCCTGTGTCTCTCTCTCTCCCTGTGTCTCTCTCTCCCTGTGTCTCTCTCTCTCCCTGTGTCTCTCTCTCCCTGTGTCTCTCTCTCCCTGTGTCTCTCTCTCCCCGTGTGTCTCTCTCTCCCCGTGTGTCTCTCTCTCCCCGTGTGTCTCTCTCTCCCGTGTCTCTCTCTCTCCCGTGTCTCTCTCTCTCCCTGTGTCTCTCTCTCTCCCTGTGTCTCTCTCTCCCTGTGTCTCTCTCCCCTGTCTCTCTCTCCCCCTGTCTCTCTCCCCCTGTCTCTCTCTCCCCCTGTCTCTCTCCCCTTGTCTCTCTCTCTCCCTTGTCTCTCTCTCTCTCTCTCCCCCTGTCTCTCTCTCTCTCTCCCTGTGTCTCTCTCTCTCTCTCCTGTGTCTCTCTCTCTGTGTCTCTCTCTCTCTGTGTCTCTCTCCCCTGTCTCTCTCCCCCTGTCTCTCTCTCCCCTGTCTCTCTCTCCCCCTGTCTCTCTCTCTCCCCTGTCTCTCTCTCCCCTGTCTCTCTCTCCCCTGTCTCTCCCTCCCCCTGTCTCTCCCTCCCCCTGTCTCTCTCTCCCCCTGTCTCTCTCTCTCCCCCTGTCTCTCTCTCTCTCTCTCCCCCTGTCTCTCTCTCTCTCTCTCCCTGTGTCTCTCTCTCTCCCTGTGTCTCTCTCTCTCTCCCCTGTGTCTCTCTCTCTCTCCCTGTGTCTCTCTCTCTCCCTGTGTCTCTCTCTCTCCCTGTGTCTCTCTCTCTCCCTGTGTCTCTCTCTCTCCCTGTGTCTCTCTCTCTCCCTGTGTCTCTCTCTCTCCCTGTGTCTCTCTCTCTCCCTGTGTCTCTCTCTCTCCCTGTGTCTCTCTCTCTGTCTCTCTCTCCCTGTCTCTCTCTCTCCCTCTCTCTCTCTCTCTCTCCCTATCTCTCTCTCTCCCTGTCTCTCTCTCTCCCTGTCTCTCTCTCTCCCTGTCTCTCTGTGTCTCTCTCTCTCTGTGTCTCTCTCTCTCTGTCTCTCTCTCTCTCTCTCTCTCTCTCTCTCTCTCTCTCTCTCTCTCTCTCTCTCTCTCTCTCTCTCTCTCTCTCTCTCTCTCTCTCTCTCTCTCTCTCTCTCTCTCTCTCTCTCTCTCTGTGTCTCTCTCTCTCTGTGTCTCTCTCTCTCTCTGTGTCTCTCTCTCTCCCTGTGTCTCTCTCTCTCTCTGTGTCTCTCTCTCTCCCTGTGTCTCTCTCTCTCCCTGTGTCTCTCTCTCTCGCGGTGTGTCTCTCTCTCTCGCGGTGTCTCTCTCTCTCTCTCGGTGTCTCTCTCTCTCTCGTGAGGGTGTCTCTCTCTCTCTCTCGCGGTGTCTCTCTCTCTCTCTCGCGGTGTCTCTCTCTCTCTCTCGCGGTGTCTCTCTCTCTCTCTCTCGCGGTGTCTCTCTCTCTCTCTCTCGCGGTGTCTCTCTCTCTCTCTCTCGCGGTGTCTCTCTCTCTCTCTCTCGCGGTGTCTCTCTCTCTCTCTCTCTCGCGGTGTCTCTCTCTCTCTCTCTCGCGGTGTCTCTCTCTCTCTCGCTGTGTGTCTCTGTCTGTTGTCTTTCTCTCTCTTCCCTGATAAAGATGCCTGATGTTCAAGCATTGCTCAAGGTATTTTGCATTCCTGTCACACACTGGCTCACCTCTGGGGAGAAAGGAGATGGGCATTTAGAGAAATGGAGAGAAAAGCTGATTTCTTATTTGCTGTAGAGTCCATAGGGGAACCACTGAGGAGTCAAGTTGAGGAGGGATTTGAGGAGTCAGATTGAGGAGGGACTGAGGAGGAATTTGAGAAACGAGGTTGAGGGATTGAGGAGTCAGGTTGAGGAGGGACTGAGGAGTCGGGTTGAGGAGGGACTGAGGAGTCGGGTTGAGGAGGGACTGAGGAGTCGGGTTGAGGAGGGACTGAGGAGTCGGGTTGAGGAGGGACTGAGGAGTCGGGTTGAGGAGGGACTGAGGAGGAATTTGAGAAACGAGGTTGAGGGGATTGAGGAGTCAGGTTGAGGAGGGACTGAGGAGTCGGGTTGAGGAGGGACTGAGGAGTCGGGTTGAGGAGGGACTGAGGAGTCAGGTTGAGGAGGGACTGAGGAGTCAGGTTGAGGAGGGACTAAGGAGTCGGGTTGAGGAGGGACTGAGGAGTCGGGTTGAGGAGGGACTGAGGAGTGGGGTTGAGGAGGGACTGAGGAGTGGGGTTGAGGAGGGACATGAGGAGTCGGGTTGAGGAGGGCCTGAGGAGTCTGGTTGAGGAGGGACTGAGGAGTCGGGTTGAGGAGGGACTGAGGAGTCGGGTTGATGAGGGGAGTTGTGAAGCCGGTCTAGACAGACACAGTTACAGACAGACACCTTTGTGCTGCGTTACAGAGAGAGTTGTCTTTGTCTCAGTAGTACGACACCACCCCTTGTGACCGTAACAAAACCGCCATCTCCCTTCTTCTCTCAGCCGTTCTGCCTCAGTGTGGAGGTGGTGAAATTTTTTTACATTTTAATTTCACCTTTATTTAACCAGGTAGGCTAGTTGAGAACACCTTTATTTAACCAGGTAGGCTAGTTGAGAACACGTTCTCATTTACAACTGCTACCTGGCGACCTTTGCTTGATACAGTATATATAATGCTGTATGTGTCATCTAATATTATTTGTTAACAAGTGGAGTATTTAGCTCCTTACGGTACTGTACCCTCTGTATAGAAGATGGGCTGGCTGGGCTCTTACTGTAACGCCTCCCTCCCTCCTCAGTATAGAAGATGGGCTGGCTGGGCTCTTACTGTAACAGCGTCCCTCCCTCCTCAGTATAGAAGATGGGCTGGCTGGGCTCTTACCGTAACACCTCCCTCCCTCCTCAGTATAGAAGATGGGCTGGCTGGGCTCTTGCCGTAACACCTCCCTCCCTCCTCTGTATAGAAGATGGGCTGGCTGGGCTCTTACCGTAACGCCTCCCTCCCTCCTCAGTATAGAAGATGGGCTGGGGGCTGGCTGGGCTTTTACTGTAATGCCTCCCTCCCTCTGTATAGAAGATGGGCTGGCTGGGCTTTTACTGTAATGCCTCCCTCCTCTGTATAGAAGATGGGCTGGCTGGGCTCTTACCGTAACGCCTCCTCCCTCCTCAGTATAGAAGATGGGCTGGGGCTGGCTGGGCTTTTACTGTAATGCCTCCCTCCTCTGTATAGAAGATGGGCTGGCTAGGCTCTTACCGTAACGCCTCCCTCCCTCCTCAGTATAGAAGATGGGCTGGGGGCTGGCTGGGCTTTTACTGTAATGCCTCCCTCCTCTGTATTGAAGATGGGCTGGCTGGGCTCTTACCGTAACGCCTCCCTCCCTCCTCTGTATTGAAGATGGGCTGGCTGGGCTTTTACTGTAATGCCTCCCTCTCTCCTCTGTATAGAAGATGGGCTGGCTGGGCTCTTACCGTAACGCCTCCCTCCTCTCTGTAGAAGATGCGCTGGCTGGGCTCTTACCGTAACGCCTCCCTCCCTCCTCTGTATAGAACATGGGCTGGCTGGGCTGTTACCGTAACACCTCCCTCCTCTCTATAGAAGATGGGCTGGCTGGGCTCTTACCGTAACGCCTCCCTCCTCTCTATAGAAGATGCGCTGGCTGGGCTCTTACCGTAACGCCTCCCTCCCTCCTCTGTATAGAACATGGGCTGGCTGGGCTGTTACCGTAACGCCTCCCTCCTCTCTATAGAAGATGGGCTGGCTGGGCTGTTACCGTAACACCTCCCTCCTCTCTATAGAAGATGGGCTGGCTGGGCTCTTACCGTAACGCCTCCCTCCTCTCTATAGAAGATGCGCTGGCTGGGCTCTTACCGTAACGCCTCCCTCCCTCCTCTGTATAGAACATGGGCTGGCTGGGCTCTTACCGTAACACCTCCCTCCTCTCTATAGAAGATGCGCTGGCTGGGCTCTTACCGTAACGCCTCCCTCCCTCCTCTGTATAGAACATAGGCTGGCTGGGCTCTTCCCGTAACACCTCCCTCCTCTCTATAGAAGATGGGCTGGCTGGGAACTACCATTGTGCCTCCCTCCTTTCTATAGAAGATGGACTGGCTGGGCTCTTACCGTAATACCTCCCTCCTCTCTATAGAAGATGGGCTGGCTGGGACCTTACCGTAACGCCTCCCTCCTCTCTATAGAAGATGGGCTGGCTGGGCTCTTACCGTAACGCCTCCCTCGGTACTGTACGGGAGCTGGGCTTCTGTCTTGGCCAATACATCACGAAGTCATTGATCAGGTATTGGCAGGAGGATCGGCCTGATGCTGACATTGAGTCCGTCTGTCTGTCTGTTCATTTACAACCAATAAATCACGCTGATACATCGGGGTGTGTGTGTCTATATCCTGCCTCTCCTACTGTTACTACGGCAACTGTTCTGCCTTGTTATTACTCGACCATGCTGGTCATTTATGAACATTTGAACATCTTGGCCATGTTCTGTTATAATCTCCACCCGGCACAGCCAGAAGAGGACTGGCCACCCCACATAGGTTTTAGGCTGGGTTTCTGTACAGCACTTTGAGATATCAGCTGATGTACGAAGGGCTATATAAATAAAATTTGATTGATTGATTGATTGTGTGTGTCTATGTCCAGCCTCTCCTACTGTTACTACGGCATTTAGCCGAGTGGTGAAGAGCATTCTGCCTGTCACTGAAAAGTCTCTCGTTCGAATCCCCGAGCCGGCAAGGTGTAAAACTCAGCATGTTCTGCCCTTGAGCAAAGTCAATTAACCTTGAACAACAACTGCCCCCCCTGGTGCTGATGACATGGATTAAGGGAGCGCCCCCCCCCTAACACACCTCTGATTCAGGGGGTTTGGGTTGGTAAGACACATTTCAGTTGAATGCTACTGACTAGGTATCCCCCTTTCCTTTCCGACATAGCGGCAATTCAAAAACCACACAAAATAGCATCTATTAATAATAATATATGCCATTTAGCAGACGCTTTTATCCAAAGCGACTTACAGTCATGTGTGCATACATTCTACGTATGGGTGGTCCCGGAATCGAACCCACTACCCTGGCGTTACAAGCGCCATGCTCTACCAACTGAGCTACAGAACCACTACTATCAATTTAGACACAGATTTTATTTGCACATTGGATACTTTCGCTATATATCGCAAAATGATGATTGAGTTGTTCAAATTCAATACAATCCGGATTACTTCTAGATTGTATAAACGTATAATATATACACTACCGGTCAAAAGTTTGGACACAACTACTCATTCAAGGGTTTTTATTTATCTCTACTATTTTCTACATTGTACAATAATAGTGAAGACATCAAAACTATTAAGTAACACATATGGAATCATGAAGTAACTCAAAGTATTTCGTTTTTATATTTTAGTTTCTTCAAAGTTTTGCCTTGATGACAGATTTGCACCGTCTTGGCGTTCTCTCAACGAATTAAATCACTGACAAGTGTCACAGCGAAGTACCATCCCACCTCCTCCTCCATGCTTCACGGTGGCAACCACACACCTCCTCCTCCATGCTTCACGGTGGCAACCACACTTGCGGAGATCATCCATTCGCTTACTCTGCGTCTCACAAAGACACGGCGGTTGGAACCAAAAGTCTCAAATTTGGACTCCAGAACAATATTCCACCAGTCTAATGTCCATTGCTCGTGTTTCTTGGCCCAAGCAAGTCTCTTCTTCTTATTGGTGTCCTTTAGTAGTGGTTTCTTTGCAGCAATTCGACCATGAAGGCCTGATTCACGCAGTCTCCTCTGAACAGTTGATGTTGAGATGTATCTGTTTCTTGAACTCTGAAGCATTTATTTGGGCTGCAATTTCTGAGGCTGGTAACTCTAATGAACTTATCCTCTGCATCAGAGGTAACTCTGGGTCTTACTTTCCTGTGGCGGTCCTCATGAGAGCCAGTTTCATTATAGTGCGTGATGGTTTTGCAACTGCACTTGAAGAAAGTTCTTGAAATGTTCCATATTGAGTTGACCTTCATGTCTTACAGTAATGATGGACTGTCATTTCTCTTTGCTTATTTGAGCTGTTCTTGGTCATTTACCAAATAGGGCTATCTTCTGTATTACCACCCCTAATTTGTCACAACACAGCTGATTGGCTCAAACACAATAAGAAGGAAAGAAATTCCATACATTTACTTTTAAGAAGGCATACCTGTTAATTGAAATGCATTCCAGGTGACTCCCTCATAAAGCTGGTTGAGAGAATGCCGAGAGTGTGCAAAGCTGTCAAGGCGAAAAAGGGTAGCTACGTTGAAGAAACTAAAATATAAATATACTTTTTTGGTTACTTCATGATTCCAAATGTGTTATTTCATAGTTTTGATGTCATCAACCTATCAGGTGTTTAATTATTATTTGAGCAGCCATATAGGTACACCTTACAGTGTGTGTAGTTATTGTATGTTTTGCTGTAGTCATGAAGCCAGCCTCCCATGATGCTTTGTCCTGCTATCTCCCACTACCTCTCTAGTCTAATGATCTGGCCTGAATACATCGACACCCATCAGGCTGGTCAGGAATGGGCTGGTCAGGGATGGGCTGGTCAGGGATGGGCTGGTCAGGAATGGGCTGGTCAGGAATGGGCTGGTCAGGGATGGGCTGGTCAGGAATGGGCTGGTCAGGGATGGGCTGGTCAGGAATGGGCTGGTCAGGAATGGGCTGGTCAGGAATGGGCTGGGCTGGAATGGTCAGGAATGGTCAGGGCTGGAATGGTCAGGAATGGGCTGGTCAGGGATGGGCTGGTCAGGGATGGGCTGGTCAGGAATGGGCTGGTCAGGAATGGGCTGGTCAGGGATGGGCTGGTCAGGAATGGGCTGGTCAGGGCTGGGCTGGTCAGGGCTGGTCAGGAATGGGCTGGTCAGGGATGGGCTGGGCTGGAATGGGCTGGTCAGGGCTGGGCTGGAATGGGCTGGTCAGGGATGGGCTGGTCAGGAATGGGCTGGGCTGGAATGGGCTGGTCAGGGCTGGAATGGGCTGGTCAGGGATGGGCTGGTCAGGGCTGGAATGGGCTGGTCAGGGATGGGCTGGTCAGGGATGGGCTGGTCAGGGAATGGGCTGGTCAGGGATGGGCTGGTCAGGAATGGGCTGGTCAGGGCTGGAATGGTCAGGAATGGGCTGGTCAGGAATGGGCTGGTCAGGAATGGGCTGGTCAGGGATGGGCTGGGATGGGCTGGTCAGGGATGGTCAAGGCTGGTCAGGGATAGTTAGGGATAGTTAGGGCTGGTTAGGGATGGTCAGGACTGATCACGGATGGTCAGGGATAGTTAGGGATAGTTTAGGATGGTTAGGGATGGTTAGGGATGATCAGGACTGATCAAGGATGGTTAGGGATGGTCAGGACTGATCACGGATGGTCAGGGATAGTTAGGGATGGTTAGAGATGGTTAGGGATGGTCAGGACTGGTCAAGGATGGTCAGGGCTGGTTAGGGATGGTCAGGGCTGGGATGGTCAGGGATAGTTAGGGATGGTTAGGGATGGTCAGGACTGGTCAAGGATGGTCAGTGCTGGTTAGGGATGGTCAGGGCTGGGATGGTCAGGGATGGTCAGGGATGGTTAGGGATGGTCAGGACTGGTCAAGGATGGTCAGTGCTGGTTAGGGATGGTCAGGGATTGCACATTAATTTCCTATTCTAAAACACAAGTATAGGTGGCACTGTGGTTAAGCCTATTATCTGAACACCTCTCTCTCCGTCTCTCGCTCTCGCTCGCTCTCTCTCTGTCTCTCGCTCACGCTCGCTCTCTCTCTGTCTCTCGCTCTTGCTCTGTTTCTGTCTTTCGCTCTCTCTCTGTTTCTCTCTCTCGGTCTCTATTTTTCCTCCCCCAGCCATTTATGCTTTAATTATTAGACCGTCATGTTGAGTTGAAACACTATGGCTGGCTTGAACAATTGTGTGTGAGGCACTGTGTCACAGTCTAACACCTGGTAGCGCTGCTATACAGGCTAACAGTCTAACACCTGGTACCGCTGCTATACAGGCTAACAGTCTAACACCTGGTACCGCTGCTATACAGGCTAACAGTTTAACACCTGGTACCGCTGCTATACAGGCTAACAGTCTAACACCTGGTACCGCTGCTACACAGGCTAACAGTCTAACACCTGGTACCGCTGCTACACAGGCTAACAGTCTAACACCTGGTACCGCTGCTATACAGGCTAACAGTTTAACACCTGGTACCGCTGCTATACAGGCTAACAGTCTAACACCTGGTACACAGGCTAACAGTTTAACACCTGGTACCGCTGCTACACAGGCTAACAGTCTAACACCTGGTACCGCTGCTATACAGGCTAACAGGCTAACGCTGCTTTCTAAATCAAATTTTACTGCTTCCATGAGTTACTTGATGTGGAATAGAGTTCCATGTTGTCATGTCTCTATGTAGCACTGTGGAATAGAGTTTAACACCTTCCATGTAGTCATGGCTCTATGTAGTACTGTGGAATAGAGTTCCATGTTGTCATGGCTCTATGTAGTACTGTGCACCTTCCATAGTCTGTTCTGGACATGGAGACTGTGAAGAGACCTCTTGTGGCATGTCTTGTGGGATATGCATGGGTGTCCGAGCTGTGTGCTCGTATTTTAAACAGACAGTTCGGTACCTTCAACATGTTAATACCTCTCATAGGTACACGTAGTGGTGAAGTCAATCTCTCATCCACTTTGAGCCAGAAGAGATTTTTGTGGCACCTGGCCACACGACTGAACAGTAGTCCAGGAGCGACAAAACTAGGGCCTGTAGGACCTGCCTTGTTGATAGTAATGTTAAGAAGGTAGAAACTAGGGCCTGTATGACCTGCCTTGTTGATAGTGTTGTTAAGAAGGTAGAAACTAGGGCCTGTAGGACCGGCCTTGTTGATAGTGTTGTTAAGAAGGTAGAAACTAGGGCCTGTAGGACCGGCCTTGTTGATAGTGTTGTTAAGAAGGTAGAAACTAGGGCCTGTAGGACCTGCCTTGTTGACAGTGTTAAGAAGGTAGAAACTAGGGCCTGTAGGACCTGCCTTGTTGACAGTGTTGTTAAGAAGGTAGAAACTAGGACCTGCCTTGTTGACAGTGTTGTTAAGAAGGTAGAAACTAGGGCCTGTAGGACCTGCCTTGTTGACAGTGTTGTTAAGAAGGTAGAAACTAGGGCCTGTAGGACCTGCCTTGTTGACAGTGTTGTTAAGAAGGTAGAAACTAGAGCCTGCAGGACCTGCCTTGTTGATAGTGTTGTTAAGAAGGTAGAAACTAGGGCCTGTAGGACCTGCCTTGTTGATAGTGTTGTTAAGAAGGCAGAGCAGTGCTTTATTATGGACAAACTTCTCCCCATCTTAGCTACTGTTGTATTAACATGTTTCCTCAATTTACTCAATTTCCACATTATCCATTACAAGATTTAGTTCAGGTTTAGTTAATGATTTGTTCCAAATACAATGCTTTTGGTTTTTAATTATTCAGCACTAACTTATTCCTTGCCATCCGTTCTGAAACTAACTGTAGCTCTTTGTTAAGTGTTGCAGTCATTTCAGTCGCTGTAGTAGCTGATATGTATAGTGTTGAGTCATCCTCATACATAGACACACTGGCTTTACTCAAGCATGTCATTGTCGTTAGTAAAGATTGGTCAAAGTTAGGGGCCAAGACAGCTGCCCTGGGAATTCCTGATTCAAGCATGTCATTGTCGTTAGTAAAGATTGGTCAAAGTTAGGGGCCTAGACAGCTGCCCTGGGAATTCCTGATTCTTCCTGGATTATGTTGGAGAGGCTTCCATTAAAGAACACGAACACCTTCTGTGTTCTGTTAGACAGGTAACTCTCTGCCCACATTATAGCAGGGGTGTAAAGCCATAACACCCTCTGTGTTCTGTTAGACAGGTAACTCTTTATCCACATTATAGCAGGGGATGTAAAGCTGTAACACATACGTTTTTCCAGCAGCAGACTATGATCGATGTCAAACAAAACAGCCCCTACAATCATTTCAATTTGTTTACAGTAAAACAGCATTGTATCTGGTCACACAATTTTCCCCAAAAGTTTACTATGGGTTGGTAACAGGCTGATTGGTCGGCTATTTGAGCCAGTAAAGTGGGCTTTACTATTCTTAGTTTCAAAATTAATTTTACTTCCCTCCAGGCCTGAGGGCACACACTTTCTGGTAGCCTTATGTTGAAGATGTGGCAAATAGAAGTGGCAATATCTTCCGTTATTATCCTCACTTTACGGAATTCAAGATTACAACGCATGTCTTTCATAATTTGGTCCGATATACTTGGATGTGTGGTGTCAGCATTTGTTGCTGGCATGTCATACCTAAGTTTGCTTTTCTTGCCAATGAAAAAACACTAAAGTAGTTGGCAATATCAATTAGTTCTGTGATGAATGAGCCATCTGATTCAAAGGAGCCGAGTTTGCCTTTTTCTCAAAATGACATTTAAGGTGCTCCAAAGCTTTTTACTATCATTGTTTATGTCATTTATCTTTTGTTTATTTTTTATTCAGTTTAGTCACATTATTTCTTCATTAGCAGTACGTTTGACAGTCGGTTGTGCTGCCAAATTCTTTGCCATTCCGTTGCCTCATCCCTCTCAACCTCATCCCTCTCAACCTCATCCCTCTCAACGAATGTTTCAATTCCTCATCAATCAAAGGGGATTTAACAGTTTTTACAGTCATTTTATTAATGGGTGCTTATTAGTAACTGGAATAAGCTATTTCATAAAACTGTCAAGTGGAACATCTGGTTGCTCCTCATTACACACCACGGACCAACAAATATTATTTAAATCAACAACATAGGAATCACTACAAAACTTATAATAATAATGAAATCCTATTGGATATCACAGGGCCTATACCCCACTGGACAGAGAGAGAGAGATGAAATCCTATTGGATATCACAGGGCCTATACCCCACTGGAGAGAGAGAGAGAGAGAAGAGAGAGAGAGAGAGAGAGAGAGAGAGAGAGAGAGAGAGAGAGAGAGAGAGAGAGATATCCTTCTCTAGAGAGAGAGAGAGAGAGAGAGAGAGAGTAGAAATAGCATTGAGAGAGAGAGAGAGATGAAATCCTATTGGATATCACAGGGCCTTACAGAGAGAGAGGGAGGAGAGAGAGAGAGAGAGAGAGAGAGAGAGAGATGAATATCACAGGGCCTATACACCCAGAGAGAGAGAGAGAGAGAGAGAGGATATCAGAGAGAGAGAGCCTTACACCCAGAGAGAGAGAGAGAGAGAGAGAGAGAGAGAGAGAGAGAGAGTTGAGAGATATGAAATCCTATTGGATATCACAGGGCCTATACCCCACTGGACAGAGAGAGAGAGCGAGAGAGATGAAATCCTATTGATATCACAGGGCCTTACACCCCACTGGACCGAGAGAGAGATATGTGGAGAAATACATTACACACACACTACACCGACACACACACTACACCAACACACACACACACCGACACACACTGGCCGTTCTGCTCATTCGTCAGGATTCAGATTTTCTTTTTAGGTGAGCACTAATTCCGCCCTGTGGTAAGCAGTTCCCACTTTGTCAAAGGGACCCGAAATACGTATCTTTGTCCATTCCCAGCATGGAATGGGACAATCAGTCTACTAGTGGTTTTAATATGGAATGGGACAAGCAGTCTACTAGTGGTTTTAATATGGAATGGGACAAGCAGTCTACTAGTGGTTTTAATATGGAATGGGACAAGCAGTCTACTAGTGGTTTTAATATGGAATGGGACAATCAGTCTACTAGTGGTTTTAATATGGAATGGGACAATCAGTCTACTAGTGGTTTTAATATGGAATGGGACAATCAGTCTACTAGTGGTTTTAATATGGAATGGGACAATCAGTCTACTAGTGGTTTTAATATGGAATGGGACAATCAGTCTACTAGTGGTTTTAATATGGAATGGGACAATCAGTCTACTAGTGGTTTTAATATGGAATGGGACAATCAGTCTACTAGTGGTTTTAATATGGAATGGGACAATCAGTCTACTAGTGGTTTTAATATGGAATGGGACAATCAGTCTACTAGTGGTTTTAATATGGAATGGGACAAGCAGTCTACTAGTGGTTTTAATATGGAATGGGACAAGCAGTCTACTAGTGGTTTTAATATGGAATGGGACAAGCAGTCTACTAGTGGTTTTAATATGGAATGGGACAAGCAGTCTACTAGTGGTTTTAATATGGAATGGGACAATCAGTCTACTAGTGGTTTTAATATGGAATGGGACAATCAGTCTACTAGTGGTTTTAATATGGAATGGGACAATCAGTCTACTAGTGGTTTAATATGGAATGGGACAATCAGTCTACTAGTGGTTTTAATATGGAATGGGACAATCAGTCTACTAGTGGTTTTAATATGGAATGGGACAATCAGTCTACTAGTGGTTTTAATATGGAATGGGACAATCAGTCTACTAGTGGTTTTAATATGGAATGGGACAATCAGTCTACTAGTGGTTTTAATATGGAATGGGACAATCAGTCTACTAGTGGTTTTAATATGGAATGGGACAATCAGTCTACTAGTGGTTTTAATATGGAATGGGACAATCAGTCTACTAGTGGTTTAATATGGAATGGGACAATCAGTCTACTAGTGGTTTTAATATGGAATGGGACAATCAGTCTGGTAGTGGTTTTAATATGGAATGGGACAATCAGTCTACTAGTGGTTTTAATATGGAATGGGACAATCAGTCTGCTAGTGGTTTTAATATGGAATGGGACAATCAGTCTACTAGTGGTTTTAATATGGAATGGGACAATCAGTCTACTAGTGGTTTTAATATGGTATGGGACAATCAGTCTACTAGTGGTTTTAATATGGAATGGGACAATCAGTCTACTCACAACTGCTGTCCAGGTTGTTTCACCCCATTGTCATGATCAGTGGTTTTAAGTTTATATCCGTCAATTTTTGACAAGCTGATCATAACAACAACAAAAAAAAAATGCGGGAAGCCAGCCGCACCAATGTGTCGGAGGAGACACCGTACAGCTGGCTACCGAAGCCAGCCTGCACTGCGCCCCACTCTCCACAAGGAGCCACTAGAAATTCCTGCCGGCCAAACCCCTCCCTTAACCCGGACGACGCTGGGCCATTGTGCGCTGCCTCATTGGTCTCCCGGCTGCGACACCGCCCGGGACCAAACCCGGATCTGTAGTGACACCTCTAGCATTGATCGGTACCTCAGACCGCTGGAGGTTTTTTCAACTTTCATTCAGAACCCAAAAAATCACCTGATTTCAACATCTGGAATATAAATAAAAAATCTATGTTTGGAAAAAGTATTTATTATCATTTCAATGTCCTGCAAATTATGTATTTAAAACATCAGGAAAATGCGTCTTTTCACCTTTTCATACGGAACCTAAATTGAACCTAATTTACATCAGAAAGGAGTCTATGCGTATGCTTGACTGGCTCGGTCTTTGAACTGACTACATTGACCAACGGATGGATGGTCCTCTAACAAAGGGAATGGCTGCTAGTCAGGGTCATGTAAATTACTGATCTCTCAAATAATAAATAATCCCTTTTCCATAAGGAAAGATCTGAGCACTATTTTCACAATGAAACGTATAACCCCCCCCCAAAAAAATACAGTTTACACTTTCAACTCTTTGTCCAACATATTTATTTTTCATTTTATTCTGTGTGTGTGTGTTTGTGTGAGAGAATGGAATGAAGAGATATAAACAAAGAGGACAGGGATATGTTGGTTTTCTATTATTTGTGGTTTGAGTGTGTACACTATTATATAGAATAGCCTCTCCTATCAACCTAGGGCAGAAAGCTAATCATTTTCAACGAATGAGAAGTCTGAGATTATAGTTATAAAAAAATATATATACATTATCATGTTAGATGTCATTTATATTTATATTAAAAAAAACATCTCTGTTTATCATTAATGTAATAGTTAACCAGATACCTTTTGAAAATATACCTGGAGACCACATAGAACGTTCTATGTTACAACAACAGCCGGGCTATGGTATTGATGGCTGATACCAATCTTTACAATTTACATATTGATGTGTGTGTGTGATTCTGAATGTTTGATGTGTGCGAGGAGAGAGAAAGTGAGAATGAAAAGCTCAAAAGAAAAGAAAAAAACATTTTTACTCCTCGTATTTTGTTGGAATTGACCTCGTTTTTGAAAATGAAAACAAAATGGCTGAAGAAAATAAAGTTATCTGTGATGTATTTAAATCATGTTTATTAATGTGAGATCAACATCAGATATGTTGAATTATTTTACTATTATCATTTTTACTTGAGAGGGAATTTGTTCATTAATATATTGAAGGAAAATAAAATAGATAGAGTTAGATAAATATATTTACTAAAACATTTCACCGAGCACATTTTAATAGCCAGTGAAAGCAACAAGTGAAAAACCAATGTTTCAGAAAACATTTTTTAGATTTTTAAATGTTTTAAAATAATGTTCTTTTTGAACTTCTATTATTTAAAATAAGTCCTTATTGGGGATTACAGTGTAGAGAACACATCTAAAAGGTTCAGAATATATTAAAAGTTATTTGTTAAGATGAAGATTTCACTCTAAATTATGTTTAGGCCGCAGTGTGTGTAATGTGAGTGTAGTCAATGAATCAATCAAATGTATATTTATTTATATAGCCCTTCGTACATCAGCTGATATCTCAAAGTGCTGTACAGAAACCCAGCCTAAAACCCCTAAACAGCAAGCATTGCAGGTGTAGAAGCACGGTGGCTAGGAAAAACTCTCTAGAAAGTGTCTGTGGCCGAGCAGTGTGTGCAAGGCGCAGTGTGTGCAAGGCGCAGTGTGTGCAAGGCGCAGTGTGTGCAAGGCGCAGTGTGTGCAAGGAGCAGTGTGTGCAAGGCGCAGTGTGTGCAAGGAGCAGTGTGTGCAAGACGCAGTGTGTGCAAGACGCAGTGTGTGCAAGACGCAGTGTGTGCAAGGCGCAGTGTGTGCAAGGCGCAGTGTGTGCAAGGCGCAGTGTGTGCAAGGCGCAGTGTGTGCAAGGCGCAGTGTGTGCAAGGCGCAGTGTGTGCAAGGAGCAGTGTGTGCAAGGGCAGTGTGTGCAGGAGCAGTGTGTGCAAGGCGCAGTGTGTACAAGGCGCAGTGTGTGCAAGACGCAGTGTGTGCAAGGAGCAGTGTGTGCAAGACGCAGTGTGTGCAAGGAGCAGTGTGTGCAAGGCGCAGTGTGTGCAAGGCGCAGTGTGTGCAAGGCGCAGTGTGTGCAAGGAGCAGTGTGTGCAGTGGACAAGTATGTAGACACCATTTCACATTAGTGGATTCTGCTATTTCAGCCACACCCGTTGCTGACAGGTGTATAAAAATCGAGCACACAGCCATGCAATCTCCATAGACAAACATTGGTAGTAGAATGGCCCACACTGAGGAGCTCAGTGACTTTCAACGTGGCTCTGTCACAGATGACACTTTGTGAAGTGGAAACTTCTTGAAGTGACTCACAGAACGGGACTGATGAATACTGAAGCAAAACAAACGGAAGAAGAAAGAAAAGAACAAACTTCGTCTGTCCTCGGTTGCAACACTCACTACCGAGTTCCAAACTACCTCTGGAAGCAACGTCAGCACAATAACTGTTCTTCAGGCAGCTTCATGAAATGGGTTTCCATGGCCGAGCAGCCGCACGCACACAAGCCTGAGATCACCATGCGCATTGCCAGCGTCGGCTGGAGTGGTGTAAAGATCACCACCATTGGACTCTGGATTGATGAATCACACTTCACCATCTGGCAGTCCGACGGATGAATCTGGGTTTGGCGGATGCCAGGGAAACGCTACCTGCCCCATTGCATTGTGCCAACTGTAAAGTTTGGTGGATGAGGAATAATGGTCTGGTGCTGTTTTCATGGTTCGGGCCCCTTAGTTCCAGTGAACGCTACAGCATACAATGACATTCTAGACTATTCTGTGTGGAAGAACTTGACTTGGCCTGCACAACCCTGATCAAACACCATCGATCACCATTGGGATGAATTGGAACACCGACTGCCGGCCAGGCCTAATCGCCCAACATCAGTGCCTGACCTCACTAATGCTCTTGTGGCTGAATGGAAGCAAGTCCCAGCAGCAATGTTCCAACATCAATGAAGAGTGGAGGCTGTTATAGCAGCAATGTCCCTATAGTGGCTTCCTTTCGTCTTTACCATAGCCACTGCCCAAGCCTAAGCGGGGTTGTTTGGTACGCATACAGTCCACACTCAAGGTTTCCAAACGGCCAAACATTCCATGACATCCAGGGATATGGTGCAACAAAAATGTTTATTCTTCTTATATCTAACAAATAAGTGATTCTCCAATCAACTTAAAGCACAAAATACTTGATATGGAAAATACATATTATGACATGTCTGTATGTCTGTATGTCTGTATGGTCAAAAAACTATACCGCTCCCGCATCTAGCAAGGACTCCCCCTCCCGAAGGCCCAACTTCCTGCCTTTATCCTAACACACTTACCACAATACAATGAACAGGCAAGAGGGGGGGCCAAATGGCTGAGTTACACTAACAACAAATTAATATATCTCAATCAGGTAAATATAAATCATAAAGGTACATAAAGGTATATTTGTGTAAATATATTAAATATTAATGTAAATTATTAAATATTAGGTACGTACCTTTATTTAATAATTTACATTAATATTTAATATATTTACACAAATATACATGGAGCTCCATATGTTCGGTCTTTTATACAAATATGTCCAAATCGGCTCTAACAGTCCCAACATCTAGTGGAAAGCCTTCCCAGAAGACTGGAGGCTGTTATAGCTGCAATGTCCCAACATCTAGTGAAAAGCCTTCCCAGAAGAGTGGAGGCTGTTATAGCTGCAATGTCCCAACATCTAGTGGAAAGCCTTCCCAGAAGAGTGGAGGCTGTTATAGCTGCAATGTCCCAACATCTAGTGGAAAGCCTTCCCAGAAGAGTGGAGGCTGTTATAGCTGCAATGTCCCAACATCTAGTGGAAAGCCTTCCCAGAAGAGTGGAGGCTGTTATAGCAGCAATGTTCCTACATCTAGTGGAAAGCCTTCCCAGAAGACTGGAGGCTGTTATAGCTGCAATGTCCCAACATCTAGTGAAAAGCCTTCCCAGAAGAGTGGAGGCTGTTATAGCTGCAATGTCCCAACATCTAGTGGAAAGCCTTCCCAGAAGAGTGGAGGCTGTTATAGCTGCAATGTCCCAACATCTAGTGGAAAGCCTTCCCAGAAGAGTGGAGGCTGTTATAGCTGCAATGTCCCAACATCTAGTGGAAAGCCTTCCCAGAAGAGTGGAGGCTGTTATAGCAGCAATGTTCCTACATCTAGTGGAAAGCCTTCCCAGAAGAGTGGAGGCTGTTATAGCAGCAATGTTCCCACATCTAGTGGAAAGCCTTCCCAGAAGAGTGGAGGCTGTTATAGCAGCAAAGGGGGGACCAACTCCATATTAATACCCATCATTTTGGAAGGAAATATTCAACGAACCCATACTTTTGGTCATGTAGTGTATTTCCTAAATATAGGACAGACACTTCAGAACCTTCTTCCTCATGATTTGCCATATAATGAATATATATATATATATATATATATATATATATATATATATATATATATATATATATATATATATATATATATATATAATGAATGTGTTATTCAATGCTTTTCTATGGGCTATTGTAGTAAAGGCCAAATGCAATATTTTATCAAACTATTTTTTATTAAAAAAAATATATATATTTTCCTAAAATTCCATATGAAAACAGCTAAATGATCCCTGGCGTTTTTTAAAACAGTTCCTCATGTTAGCTGTCCGTGTGTACAGCCGTGTTGCCGTTGTTGTGTATTAATCACGAACCAGACGACCTGTAACTGGCTGTATGGACCATCATGGTCCTCTATGGACCGTCGTAAACTACAGACCAAACGGTTTCTTAGCTGTCGTCCCCCCGTCTCTTACGGTGCTGTGCGTCTGTTGTATACGGGTTGTTTAACCTTGTGCTGTTTGACCATGAGTCCAGGCCACAGTCGACCCGCTGAGGGGAACACTAGCGCACTGGGCCGTGTGTTGATGGGCGGGGGGGTGGGGGCCTTGGATGAGGCCGGTGCAGGCCTGGAGGGGGAGACTGGGCGGATGGGGAAGGGCTAGGGGCTGGGAACGTGTCTGATGCGGGGGGGGTGAGGACAGGGGTTGGTGCTGGAGGCCCTTTTGCTGCGTTTCTAAAGAACAGGGCAGCGTAGCCTTCCACTCACAATAAGCCCGGCCTTTTGAAGTGGTTCACCCCTCTGCTCCCCTTCCCCCCACTGCCCCTAACCCCCTCCTAATGCATATTCACTCGGTCCACTCGCTCAGATGATTTGTTAACAAGGGGGCCACTCGCTCTCCATTTCAGACAGATGCCACAATTATTCCCAATTTCCGAGGCTAGCTAGTGGCAGGGGCCCGTGTGCCAGGGGCCCGAGTGGCAGGCAGCGGCCTCTGCGTGCTATGCTGCCTGACGGACGCTGAGCCACCTTGAGAAGGACCTAATTACGGTGCATTGTGAGAGTCCATTATGCCAGTGCAGTGTGAGTGATCCCATTGACCTTGGCCTGACATTATAAACTGTGGCTAATCTGTTTACTATGTACTTCTAACACCTCCTTTCTTTCCCTCTCTCCCGCTCTCTCTCTACCTCTCTCTCTCCTTCTCTCTCTCCTCTCTCTCCTCTCTCTCTACCTCTCTCTCTCTCTCTCTCTCTCTCTCTCCTTCTCTCTCTACCTCTCTCTCCTCTCTCTCCTCTCTCTACCTCTCTCTACCTCTCTCTACCTCTCTCTCTCTCTCTCTCTCTCTCTCTCTCTCTCTCTCTCCCTCTCTCTCTCTCTCTCTCTCTTCTCTCTCTCCCTCCCTCTCTCTCTCCTCTCTCTCTCTCTCTCTCTCTCCTCTCTCTCTCTCTCTCTCTCTCTCTCTCTCTCTCTACCTCTCTCTCTGTCTCTCTCTACCTATCTCTGCCTCCCTCTCTCTCTCTCCCTCTCTCCCTCTCTCTCTCTTCTCTACCTCCCTCTCTTCCTCCCTCTCTCTCTCCTTCTCTCTCTCTACCTCTCTCTCTCCTTCTCTCTCTCTCTCCCTCCCTCTCTCTCCCTCTCTCCCTCCCTCTCTCTCTCTCTCTCTCTCTCTCCCTCCCTCTCTCTCTGTCCCTCCTCCTCTCTCTCTCCCTCTGTCCCTCCTCCTCTCTCTCTCCCTCCCTCTCTCTCTGTCCCTCCTCCTCTCTCTCTCGCTCTCCTCCTCTCTCTCTTTCTCTCTCTCCCGCTCTCCTCCTCTCTCTCTCTTTCTCTCTCTCCCTCCGGCTGCCTGGTTAGCATCACAATGGGCCTGCCCCTCAACCCAGCAGCCGACTCGGCCCGCTCTGCACGCCATGCTCTCTCTCTCATCGCCACAGCCAGACCACCGGCATTCATCACAACCATCGCCAGAGAGGTGAGACCTGACCTCCTGTTTTCCATGTCTCCATGTCATCTTCCCTGAACCTCTGCTGCTCTGTACATTACCTTTCTGCTTTCACACTCCACCCTGCTCTTCCTTTCGCCCTTCCCCTTCATTTCCTCCCATCTCCCCCCTTCATTTCCTCCCATCTACCCTTCACCCCCCCCTTCACCCCCTTTACCCTTCACCCCCTTACCCTTCACCCCCTTACCCTTCCCCTAACCCCTCACCCCTACCCTACTACCCTTCCCTAACTTTTTCCCTTACCCCTAACCTCTTCCCCCTAATCTCTTCCCCCTACCCTAACTTCTTCCCCCTACCCCTAATCTCTTCCCCCTACCCCCTAACTTCTTCCCCCTACCCCTAACCTCTTCCCCTACCCCTAACTTCTTCCCCTACCCCTAACCTCTTCACCCCTACCCCTAACTTCTTCCCCTACCCCTAACTTCTTCCCCCTACCCTAACCTCTTCCCCTACCCCTAACTTCTTCCCCTACCCTAACTTCTTCCCCTACCCTAACTTCTTCCCATTACCCTAACCTCTTCACCCTACCCTAACTTCTTCCCCTACCCCTAACTTCTTCACCCCTACCCCTAACTTCTTCCCCTACCCTAACTTCTTCCCCTACCCTAACTTCTTCCCCTACCCCTAACTTCTTCCCCTACCCCCTCTTCCCCCTAACTTCTTTCCCTACCACTAACCTCTTTCCCCTAACCTCTTTCCCTACCCTAACCTATTTCCCCTACCCTAACCTATTTCCCCTACCCCTAACCTATTTCCCCTACCCCTAACCTCTTCCCCTAACCTCTTCCCCTAACCTCTTCCCCTAACCTCTTCCACCTAACCTCTTCCACCTAACCTCTTCCACCTAACCTCTTCCCCTAACCTCTCCCCCTACCCCTAACCTCTCCCCCTACCCCTAACCTCTCCCCTACCCCTAACCTCTTCCCCTACCCCTAACTTCTTCCCCCTACCCCTAACCTCTTCCCCCTACCCTAACTTCTTCCCCCAACCTCTTCCCCCTACCCTAACCTCTTCCCCCAACCTCTTCCCCTACCCCTAACCTCTTCCCCCTACCTCTAACCTCTTCCCCCAACCTCTTCCCCCTACCCCTAACCTCTTCCCCTACCCTAACCTCTTCCCCTAACCTCTTCCCCAACCCCAAACCTCTTCCCCCTACCCTAACTTCTTCCCCCTAACCTCTTCCCTAACCTCTTCCCCTAATCTCTTCCCCCTACCCCGAACTTCTTCCCCCTACCCTTAACCTCTTCCCCCTACCCTAACCTCTTTCCCTACCCCTAACCTCTTCCCTAACCTCTTCCTCCTACCCTAACCTCTTCCCCCTACCCCTACCCTTTTCCCCCTAACCTCTTCCCCTACCCTTAACCTCTTCCCCCAACCTCTTCCCCCTACCCCTAACCTCTTCCCCCTACCTCTAACCTCTTCCCCCAACCTCTTCCCCTACCCTAACCTCTTCCCCTACCCCTAACCTCTTCCCCTACCCTAACCTCTTCCCCTAACCTCTTCCTCCTACCCCTAACCTCTTTCCCCTACCCTTTTCCCCCAACCTCTTCCCCTACCCTAACCTCTTCCCCCAACCTCTTCCCCTACCCCTAACCTCTTTCCCCTACCTCTAACCTCTTCCCCCAACCTCTTCCCCTACCCCTAACCTCTTCCCCCTACCCCTAACCTCTTCCCCTAACCTCTTCCCCCAACCCCAAACCTCTTCCCCTACCCCTCTTCCCCTAACCTCTTCCCCTAACCTCTTCCCCTAATCTCTTCCCCCTACCCGAACTTCTTCCCCCTACCCTTAACCTCTCCCCCTACCCCTAACCTCTTCCCCTACCCCTAACCTCTTCCCCCTAACCTCTTCCTCCTACCCCTAACCTCTTCCCCTACCCCTACCCTTTTCCCCTAACCTCTTCCCCCTACCCTTAACCTCTTCCCCTAATCTCTTCCCCCTAATCTCTTCCCCTACCCCCTAACTTCTTCCCCCTACCCTAACCTCTTCCCCTACCCTAACCTCTTTCCCCTACCCCTAACCTCTTCCCCTACCCCTAACCTATTCCCCTACCCTAACCTCTTCCCCCTACCCCTAACCTCTTCCCCCAACCTCTTCCCCCAACCTCTTCCCCCAACCTCTTCCCCTAACCTCTTCCCCTAACCTCTTCCCCCTAACCTCTTCCCCTAACCTCTTCCCCTAACCTCTTCCCCTAACCTCTTCCCCTACCTCTAACCTCTTCCCCCAACCTCTTCCCCCTACCCTAACCTCTTCCCCCTACCCTAACCTCTTCCCCTAACCTCTTCCCCCAACCCCAAACCTCTTCCCCCTACCCCTAACTTCTTCCCCTAACCTCTTCCCCTAACCTCTTCCCCTAATCTCTTCCCCCTACCCCAAACTTCTTCCCCCTACCCTTAACCTCTTCCCCCTACCCTAACCTCTTCCCCCTACCCCTAACCTCTTCCCCCTAACCTCTTCCTCCTACCCCTAACCTCTTCCCCTACCCCTACCCTTTTCCCCTAACCTCTTCCCCTACCCTTAACCTCTTCCCCTTCTCCCCTAATCTCTTCCCCTACCCTAACCTCTTCCCCCTACCCTAACCTCTTCCCCTACCCCTAACCTCTTCCCCTACCCCTAACCTCTTCCCTACCCTAACCTCTTCCCCCTACCCCTAACCTCTTCCCCTACCCCTAACCTCTTCCCCCTAACCTAACCTCTTCCCCCAACCTCTTCCCCCAACCTCTTCCCCCAACCTCTTCCCTAACCCCTAACCTCTTCCCCTAACCTCCCCTAACCTCTTCCCCTAACCTCCCCTAACCTCTTCCCCTAACCTCTTCCCCCTAACCTCTTCTAACCTAACCTCCCCCTACCCCCTAACCTCTTCCCCTACCCCTAACCTCTTCCCCCTACCCCTACCCTCTTCCCCTAACCTCTTCCCCTACCCCTAACCTCTTCCCCTACCCCTAACCTCTTCCCCCAACCTCTTCCCCCACCCCTAACCTCTTCCCCCAGCCACTTCCCCCTACCCCTAACCTCTTCCCTCCAGCCTCTTCCCCTACCCCTAACCTCTGCCCCCAACCTCTTCCCCCCCCTAACCTCTTCCCCTACCCCTAACCTCTTCCCCCCCCCAAACCTCTTCCCCCTACCCCTAACCTTCCCCTAACCTCTTCCCCTAATCCTACCCCTAACCTCTTCCCCCTAATCTCTTACCCCTACCCTTTTCCCTACCCTTAACCTCTTCCCCTACCCTTAACCTCTTTCCCCTAACTTCTTCCCCCCACCTAACCTCTTCCCTAACCTCTTCCTCCTACCCCTAACCTCTTCCCCTACCCCTTAACCTCTTCCCCTAATCTCTTCCCCTACCCCTAACTTCTTTCCCCTAACCTCTTCCCCTACCCCTAACTCTTCCCCTAATGTCATCCCCCTACCCCTAACCTCTTCCCCTACCCTAACCTCTTCCCCCCTAACCTCTTCCCCTAACCTTTTTCCTCCTAACCTCCTTAACGTTTTTGTACCCTATATGTTAGGTTCACAGACACACAGCCATGCAGGCTAACTCCCAGTCGCAGCAGAATGTCCACACCACCTCTCTGGGCCGAGCCAAGACAGAGATCATCAGGGTCATAGATATCCTCATTGAGAAGATGCCGACTGACGTCGTGGACCTGCTGGTCGAGGTACGACTTGCAGTCCAAGACCTGGTCTCTCCACAACCACATGCTTCAACTTTATTTAACTGTTAATTAGTTTACAATGAATGGCAGCACCATGAGAAACATGTTTTAGTAGCTCTAGTTTGAGGTGACTGGATGGGGTTTGGACAGGTGGTTATTGCTGGGTATTTCTCTCTTCTTCCTTCCTCTAGGTAATGGACATCATCATGTACTGCATCGAAGGCTCTCTGGTGAAGAAGAAAGGCCTCAATGAGTGTTTCCCTGCTATTTGCAAGTGAGTAATCATGTCCTCGTTCCCTGTCCTCGTTCCCTGTCCTCGTTCCCAGTCCTCCCTGTTCCCAGTCCTCGTTCCCTGTCCGTTTCCTGTCCTCCCAGTCCTCGTTCCCTGTCCTCGTTCCCCCAGTTCCTGTCTCGTTCCCCCAGTTCCTGTCCTCGTTCCCTGTCCTCGTTCCCAGTCCTCGTTCCCAGTCCTCGTTCCCAGTCCTCGTTCCCAGTCCTCGTTCCCAGTCCACGTTTCCAGTCCTCGTTCCCAGTCCTCGTTCCCAGTCCTCGTTCCCAGTCCTCGTTCCCAGTCCTCGTTCCCTGTCCTCGTTCCCTGTCCTCGTTCCCTGTCCTCGTTCCCTGTCCTCGTTCCCTGTCCTCGTTCCCAGTCCTCGTTCCCAGTCCTCGTTCCCAGTCCTCGTTCCCTGTCCTCGTTCCCAGTCCTCGTTCCCAGTCCTCGTTCCCAGTCCTCGTTCCCAGTCCTCGTTCCCAGTCCTCGTTCCCAGTCCTCGTTCCCAGTCCTCGTTCCCAGTCCTCGTTCCCTGTCCTCGTTCCCAGTCCTCGTTCCCAGTCCTCGTTCCCAGTCCTCGTTCCCAGTCCTCGTTCCCAGTCCTCGTTCCCAGTCCTCGTTCCCAGTCCTCGTTCCCTGTCCTCGTTCCCTGTCCTCGTTCCCTGTCCTCGTTCCCTGTCCTCGTTCCCTGTCCTCGTTCCCTGTCCTCTGCTGCGTACTGTCATAGACATATCATTGATGCTTAATCCTAGGTGATGCAATGCATTGTACAACAAGAAGTACCTTCAGTAAGGTACTTCCAGGGCTGGTAGCCTAGTGGTTAGAGTGTTGGACTAGTAACCGAAAGTTGCAAGATCAAATCCCCGAGTTGACAAGGTACAAATCTGACGTTCTGCCCCTGAACAAGGCAGTTAACCCACTGTTCCTAGGCCATCATTGAAATCATTGTCGCGGCCATGGTAGAAGGCGGCGGCCATGACAGAAGGCGGCGGCCATGACAGAAGGCGGCGGCCATGACAGAAGGCGGCGGCCATGACAGAAGGCGGCGGCCATGACAGAAGGCGGCGGCCATGACAGAAGGCGGCGGCCATGACAGAAGGCGGCGGCCATGACAGAAGGCGGCGGCCATGGCAGAAGGCGGCGGCCATGGCAGAAGGCGGCGGCCATGGCAGAAGGCGGCGGCCATGGCAGAAGGCGGCGGCCATGGCAGAAGGCGGCGGCCATGGCAGAAGGCGGCGGCCATGACAGAAGGCGGCGGCCATGACAGAAGGCGGCGGCCATGACAGAAGGCGGCGGCCATGACAGAAGGCGGCGGCCATGACAGAAGGCGGCGGCCATGACAGAAGGCGGCGGCCATGACAGAAGGCGGCGGCCATGACAGAAGGCGGCGGCCATGACAGAAGGCGGCGGCCATGGCAGAAGGCGGCGGCCATGGCAGAAGGCGGCGGCCATGACAGCGGCCATGACAGAAGGCGGCGGCCATGACAGAAGGGGAGGCCATGACGGCGGCCATGACGGCGGCGGCCATGACAGCGGGGCGGCCATGACAGCGGGAGGCCATGACAGCGGGAGGCCATGACAGCGGAAGGCGGCGGCCATGACAGCAGAAGGCCATGACAGCAGAAGGCGGCGGCCATGACAGGCATAAGCAGGCCATGACAGCAGAAGGCCATGACAGCAGAAGGCCATGACAGCAGGCGAAGGCCATGACAGCAGAAGGCCATGACAGCAGAAGGCCATGACAGCAGAAGGAGCGGCCATGACAGCAGAAGGCCATGACAGCAGGAGGCCATGACAGCAGGAGGCCATGACAGCAGGCGAAGGCCATGACAGCAGACGGCCATGACAGCAGAAGGCCATGACAGCAGAAGGCGACGGCCATGACAGCAATGACAGCAGAAGGCCATGACAGCAGAAGGCCATGACAGCAGAAGGCCATGACAGCAGAAGGCCATGACAGCAGAAGGCCATGACAGCAGAAGGACGGCCATGACAGCAGAAGGCCATGACAGCAGAAGCGGCGGCCATGACAGCAGAAGGCCATGACAGCAGAAGGCCATGACAGCTGAAGGCGACGGCCATGACAGCAGAAGGCGAAGGCCATGACAGCGGGAGGCGACGGCCATGACAGCTGAAGGCGACGGCCATGACAGCAGAAGGCCATGACAGCAGAAGGCCATGACAGCAGAAGGCCATGACAGCAGAAGGCCATGACAGCTGAAGGCGACGGCCATGACAGCAGAAGGCCATGACAGCAGAAGGCCATGACAGCAGAAGGCCATGACAGCAGAAGGCCATGACAGCAGAAGGCCATGACAGCAGAAGGCCATGACAGCAGAAGGCGACGGCCATGACAGCTGAAGGCGACGGCCATGACAGCAGAAGGCGAGGCCATGACAGCAGAAGGCGACGGCCATGACAGCAGAAGGCGACGGCCATGACAGCAGAAGGCCATGACAGCAGAAGGCCATGACAGCAGAAGGCCATGACAGCAGAAGGCCATGACAGCAGAAGGCCATGGCAGAGGCGGCCATGGCAGAAGGCCATGACAGCAGAAGGCCATGACAGCAGAAGGCCATGACAGCAGCGGCGGCCATGACAGCAGAAGGCCATGACAGCAGAAGGCCATGACAGCAGAAGGCCATGACAGCATAAGGCCATGTCAGCAGAAGGCGACGGCCATGACAGCAGAAGGCGACGGCCATGACAGCGGGAGGCCATGACAGCGGGAGGCCATGACAGCGGGAGGCCATGACAGCGGAAGGCGACGGCCATGACAGCAGAAGGCGACGGCCATGACAGCTGAAGGCAACGGCCATGACAGCAGAAGGCGACGGCCATGACAGCAGAAGGCCATGACAGCAATGACAGCAGAAGGCCATGACAGCGGAAGGCCATGACAGCGGAAGGCCATGACAGCGGAAGGCCATGACAGCAGAAGGCGACGGCCATGACAGCAGAAGGCGACGGCCATGACAGCAGAAGGCCATGACAGCAGAAGGCCATGACAGCAGAAGGCCATGACAGCAGAAGGCCATGACAGCAGAAGGCCATGACAGCAGAAGGCCATGACAGCAGAAGGCCATGACAGCGGGAGGCCATGACAGCAGAAGGCGACGGCCATGACAGCAGAAGGCGAAGGCCATGACAGCTGAAGGCGACGGCCATGACAGCAGAAGGCCATGACAGCAGAAGGCCATGACAGCAGAAGGCCATGACAGCAGAAGGCCATGACAGCAGACGGCCATGACAGCTGAAGGCGACGGCCATGACAGCAGAAGGCCATGACAGCAGAAGGCCATGACAGCAGAAGGCCATGACAGCGGAAGGCCATGACAGCGGAAGGCCATGACAGCGGAAGGCCATGACAGCGGGAGGCCATGACAGCAGAAGGCGACGGCCATGACAGCAGAAGGCCATGACAGCAGAAGGCCATGACAGCAGAAGGCCATGACAGCAGAAGGCCATGACAGCAGAAGGCCATGACAGCAGAAGGCCATGACAGCTGACAGCAGAAGGCCATGACAGCAGAAGGCATGACAGCAGGCCATGACAGCAGAAGGCCATGACAGCAGAAGGCCATGACCATGACAGGCCATGACAGCAGAAGGCCATGACAGCAGAAGGCATGACAGCAGAAGGCCATGACAGCTGAAGGCCATGACAGCAGAAGGCCATGACAGCAGAAGGCCATGACAGCAGAAGGCCATGACAGCAGAAGGCCATGACAGCAGAAGGCCATGACAGCAGAAGGCCATGACAGCAGAAGGCCATGACAGCAGAAGGGACATGACAGCAGAAGGCGACGGCCATGACAGCAGAAGGCCATGACAGCAGAAGGACATGACAGCAGAAGGCGACGGCCATGACAGCAGAAGGCCATGACAGCAGAAGGCCATGACAACATAAGGCCATGACAGCAGAAGGCCATGACAGCAGAAGGCCATGACAGCATAAGGCCATGACAGCAGAAGGCCATGACAGCAGAAGGCCATGACAGCAGAAGGCGACGGCCATGACAGCAGAAGGCCATGACAGCAGAAGGCCATGACAGCAGAAGGCCATGACAGCAGAAGGCCATGACAGCAGAAGGCGACAGCCATGACAGCAGAAGGCCATGACAGCAGAAGGCGACGGCCATGACAGCAGAAGGCGACGGCCATGACAGCAGAAGGCCATGACAGCAGAAGGCCATGACAGCAGAAGGCCATGACAACATAAGGCCATGACAGCCATGACTAAATCACAGCTTTCAACCGCCATTTTACATCCTCTCCTCCATGCAGCCATTTTCAGTTTTGTAACAGAACAGTGAATGGTTGGTGGCGTTAGTGGCGATCTTGCTCTTCCATCTGTACCGATTGATGTACTGATAGTGTTACTAACAAGACCTTAGAGAGAAAGAGTCGTTGCCTCTTTACTTTTAATGTTGATTCAGGGGAAAGGGTTCGACCCCTTGTGGGTTTGTAGGGGTCAAGGGTCGACCCATGGTGGCCGATGCCGTGTGACGAATGAGCCCTGACTTCTGTGCTCTGTGTTTCGATTCTGTTCAGGTTCTACATGGTGGGATACTGCGACCGGAGTCACCGTATTGCCGTGGGCGCCCGCCAGGGTTCAGTGGCCCTTTATGATGTTCGCACGGGCAAGTGCCAGGTAAACACACGCGCACACACACACACACACCACTAACCTGTGCCTGGGCACCGAGGGGCGGGGGGGAATCAATGGAAGATAAGAGGGTGATGAATAAACAGCAGACCAGCAGAGTGTTCCTGGAGAGGCCTGATTACCTAGCAGACCATCAGAGAGGCTGTGTTCCTGGAGAGGCCTGATTACCTAGCAGACCAACAGAGAGGCTGTGTTCCTGGAGAGGCCTGATTACCTAGCAGACCAACAGAGAGGCTGTGTTCCTGGAGAGGCCTGATTACCTAGCAGACCAACAGAGAGGCTGTGTTCCTGGAGAGGCCTGATTACCTAGCAGACCAACAGAGAGGCTGTGTTCCTGGAGAGGCCTGATTACCTAGCAGACCAACAGAGAGGCTGTGTTCCTGGAGAGGCCTGATTACCTAGCAGACCATCAGAGAGGCTGTGTTCCTGGAGAGGCCTGATTACCTAGCAGACCATCAGAGAGTTTCTGTGTTCCTGGAGAGGCCTGATTACCTAGCAGACCAACAGAGAGGCTGTGTTCCTGGAGAGGCCTGATTACCTAGCAGACCAACAGAGAGGCTGTGTTCCTGGAGAGGCCTGATTACCTAGCAGACCAACAGAGAGGCTGTGTTCCTGGAGAGGCCTGATTACCTAGCAGACCAACAGAGAGGCTGTGTTCCTGGAGAGGCCTGATTACCTAGCAGACCAACAGAGAGGCTGTGTTCCTGGAGAGGCCTGATTACCTAGCAGACCATCAGAGAGGCTGTGTTCCTGGAGAGGCCTGATTACCTAGCAGACCAACAGAGAGGCTGTGTTCCTGGAGAGGCCTGATTACCTAGCAGACCAACAGAGAGGCTGTGTTCCTGGAGAGGCCTGATTACCTAGCAGACCAACAGAGAGGCTGTGTTCCTGGAGAGGCCTGATTACCTAGCAGACCAACAGAGAGGCTGTGTTCCTGGAGAGGCCTGATTACCTAGCAGACCAACAGAGAGGCTGTGTTCCTGGAGAGGCCTGATTACCTAGCAGACCAACAGAGAGGCTGTGTTCCTGGAGAGGCCTGATTACCTAGCAGACCATCAGAGAGGCTGTGTTCCTGGAGAGGCCTGATTACCTAGCAGACCATCAGAGAGGCTGTGTTCCTGGAGAGGCCTGATTACCTAGCAGACCATCAGAGAGTTTCTGTGTTCCTGGAGAGGCCTGATTACCTAGCACAGACCACCAGAGAGTTTCTGTGTTCCTGGAGAGGCCTGATTACCTAGCAGACCATCAGAGAGGCTGTGTTCCTGGAGAGGCCTGATTATTTCACAACAATACACACAAATCTAAAGTAAAGGATTGGAATTAAGAACTTATAAATATTAGGACGAGCGATGTCAGAGCGGCATAGACTAAAATACAATAGAATAAAGTAATGTAAATAAAAATAAAGCAAAATATGTGAACATTATTGAAGTGGCCAGTGCCCTCTATGCACAGTCAAGTCTATGTATATCGGGCAGCAGCCTCTAATGTGCTAGTGATGGCTATTAAACAGTCTGACGGCCTTGAGGTAGAAGCTGTTTTTCAGTCTCGGTCCCCGCTTTGATGCACCTGTACTGACCTTGCCTTCTGGATGATAGCTGGGTGAACAGGCAGTGGCTCATCTTTTGACCTTCCTGTGGAGGTGCTGTAGTTTGCCCCCTGGGCAGACCGCACCACCCTCTGGAGAACCCTGCAGTTTCGGGCGGTGCAGTTGCCATACCAGGCGGTGATACAGCCCGACAGGATGCTCTCAAATGTGCATCTGTAAACGTTTGTGAGGGTTTCAGGTGCCAAGCCAAATTTCTTCAGCCTCCTGAGGTTGAAGAGGCGCTGTTGTGCCCTCTTCACCACACTGTTTGTGTGGGTGGACCATTTCAGTTTGTCCATGATGTGTACGCAGAGGAACTTAACTTTCCACCTTCTCCACTACTGTCCCGTGGATGGGGGGCTGCTCCCTCTGCTGTTTCCTGAAGTCCGTGATCAGCTGCTTTTTTTTGTTGACGTTGAGTGAGAGGTTATTTTCCTGGCACCAGACTCCCAGGTTCCTCACCACCTCCCTGTAGGCCTTCTCGTCGTTGTTGGTAATCAAGCCTACTACTGTTATGTCGTCTGCAGACTTGATGATTGAGTTGGAGGTGTGCATGGCCATGCAGTCATGGGTGAACAGGGAGTACAGGAGAGGGCTCAGAACGCACCCTTGTGCGGTCCCTGTGTTGAGGATCAGCGAAGTGGAGGTGTTGTTACCTACCCTCACCACCTGGGGGCAGCCTGTCAGGAAGTCCAGGACCCAGTTGCACAGGGCGGGGTTCAGAGCATGCCTCCAGCATAATGACGAGCTTGGAAGGTACTATGGTGTTGAAAGCTGAGTTGTAGTCAATGAACAGCATTCTTACATTGGTATCCCTCTTGTTCAGATGGGTTAGTGTGCAGTGCGATGGTGATTGCATCGTCAGTGGATCTGTTGGGGTGGTATTTAAATTGAAGTGGGTCTAGGGTGTCAGGTAAGGTAGAGGTGATATGATCCTTGACTTGTCTCTCAAAGCACTTCATGATGACAGAGGTGAGTGCTACGGGGCGAAGGTCATTTAGTTCAATTACCTTAGCTTTCTTGGGAACAGGAACAATGCTGGCCCTCTTGAAGCAAGTGGGGACAGCAGATTGAGGTAGGGAGAGATTGAATATGTCCGTAAACACTCCAGCCAGCTGGTCTGCGCATGCTCTGAGGACGCGGCGTGGCTGGGGATGCCGTCTGGGTCGGCAACCTTACGAGGGTTAACACGTTTAAATGTCTTACGTCGGCTGCAGTGAAGGAGAGTCCGCAGGTTTTGGTAGCGAGTGGTGTCAGTGGCACTGTATTGTCCTCAAAGCGAGGAAGTTGTTTAGTCTGACTGGGAGCAAGACATCCTGGTCTGCGACGGGACTGGTTTTCACAGAGGAGAGCTCACAGTCGTGTGTGTGTGTGTGTGTGTGTGTGTGTGTGTGTGTGTGTGTGTGTGTGTGTGTGTGTGTCTGTGTGTCTGTGTGTCTGTGTGTCTGTGTGTCTGTGTGTCTGTGTGTCTGTGTCTGTGTCGTATTTGGCGAAAGTCTTCAGATCCCTTGACGTTTTTCACATTGTTACGTTACGGCCTGATTCTTAAATGTATTAAATTATTCATTTGCAGTCATCAATCTACAATAAACAGGTTTTTAGACATTTTTACAAATGTAAAAGAAAAAAAAAAAAACAGTCACAATACCCCCTAATGACATCACAATACCCCCTAATGACATCACAATACCCCCTAATGACATCACAATACCCCCTAATGACATCACAATACCCACTAATGACATCACAATACCCACTAATGACATCGCAAAAATATTACATTTCCTTAAGTATTCAGACCCTTTACTCAGTACTTTGTTGAAGCACCTTTGGCAGCGATTACAGCCTCAACTCTTCTTGGGTATGACGCTACAAACTTGGGGAGTTTCTCCCATTCTTCTCTGCAGATACTCACAAGCTCTGTCACAGTTGGATGGGTTCAAGCCCGGGCTCTGGCTGGGCCACTCAGAGGCTTGTCCCAAAACCACTCCTGCGTTGTCTTGGCTGTGTGCTTAAGGGTAGTTGTCCTGTTGGAAGGTGAACATTCGCCCCAGTCTGAGGTGCTGAGCGCTCTGGAGCAGGTTTTCATCAAGGATCTCTCTGTACTTTGCTTTGTTCATATTTTCCTCGATTCTGACTAGTCGCCCAGTCCCTGCTGCTGAAAAACAACCACACAGCACAATGCTGCCACCACCATGCTTCACCGTAGGGATGGTGCCTGGTTTCCTCCAAACGCTTGGCTTTCATTCAGGCTGAAGAGTTCCATCTTGGTTTCATCAGACCAGAGAATCTTTTTTTTTAGGGTCAGAGTCCTTTAGGTGCCTTTTGGCAAACTCCAAGCTGGCTGTCATGTGCCTTTTACTGAGGAGTGGTTTCCGTCTGGCCACTCTACCATAAAGGCCTGATTGCTGGAGTGCTGCAGAGATGGTTTCCCTTCTGGAAGGTTCTCCCATCTCCACAGAGGAACTCTGGAGCTCTTTCAGAGTGATCATCGGGTTCTTGGTCATCTCCCTGACTAAGTCCCATCTCCCCGATTGCTCAGTTTAGCCGGGTGGCCAGCTCTAGGAAGAGTCTTGGTGGTTCCAAACTTCTTCCATTGAAGAATGATGGGGGCCACTGTGTTCTTGGGGACCTTCAATGCTGCAGACAATTTTTGGTACCCTTCCCCTGATCGAGTCCTTCGACCTCATGGCTTGGTTTTTTCTCTGACCTGCACTGTCAACTGTGGGACCTTATATAGACAGGTGTGCGCCTTTCCAAATCACGTCCAATCAATAGAATTTACCACCAGGTGGACTCAAATCAAGTTGTAGAAATATCTCAAGGATGATCAATGGAAACAGGATGCATCTGAGCTCAATTTCGAGTCTCATAGCAAAGGGTCTGAATACTTGTGTAAATAAGTTACTTTTTTAAAGTTTTATATTTTTAAACCAGTTTTCCCTTTGTCATTATTATTGTTTACATTTTATTAAATTATTATTGTGGTCTGAATACTTATGCAAGTAAGGTATTTATTTATTTTGTTAATTAATGTGCAAAGATTTGTAAAAGCTTGTTTTTGATTTGTCATTATGGGTTATTGTGTCTAGATTGATAAAGACATTTCAAATGTCATATTATGTCCAAATACAGTGTTGTAATAATGTGCAAATGGTTAAAGAACACAAGGGAAAATAAATAAACGTAAATATGGGTTGTATTTACAATGGTGTTTGTTCTTCACTGGTTACCCTTTTCTCGTGGCAACAGGTCACAAATCTTGCTGCTGTGGTGTCACACTGTGGTATTTCACCCAGTAGATATGGGGGTTTATCAAAATCGGGTTTGTTTTCTAATTCTTTGTGGATCTGTGTAATCTGAGGGAAATATGTATCTCTAATATGGTCATACATTGGGCAGGAGGTTAGGAAGTGCAGCTCAGTTTCCACCTCATTTTGTGGGCAGTGAGCACATAGCTTGTCTTCTCCTGAGAGCCAGGTCTGCCTCTCAATAGCAAGGCTATGGTCACTGAGTCTGTACATAGTCAAAGCTTTCCTTAAGTTTGGGTCTCTCACTCTCTCGCTCTCTCTCTGTCTCTCACTCTCTCGCTCGCTCTCTCTCTCTGTCTCTCTCTCGTTCTCTCTGTCTCTCTCTCGGTCTTTCTCTGTCTCTCTCTTTGTCTCTCTCTCGGTCTCTGTCTCGCTCTCTCTGTCTCTCTCTCGGTCTCTGTCTCGCTCTCTCTGTCTCTCTCTCGGTCTCTCTTTGTCTCGCTCTCTCTGTCTCTCTTTGTCTCTCTCTCGGTCTCTGTTTCATCTCTGGAGAATAGGGATCCTCCAGCCTCCACAGACAGTGCAATGCTTCCCAAATGGCACCCTATTCCATATATCGTGCACTTGTTTTGACCAGATTCCTATGGACCCTAGTGAAATAGTAGCTCACTACGTAGGGTGTAGGATGCAATTCAGGACACACACAGTCTGAAGAGTCTCTGTAGTAATCACCCTCACAGTGGGGGGATATACAGGACTTGCTAGGGTTTTAGTTGGAACACACACACACACACACACACACACACACACCAGATCCTTCCTTTAAACGAGTGGAGACCAGAGGTGTTGTCCTTAAGTCCAGGCTTAGGGTTTATTAACAGGTATACACGGAAGGTTACACACACACACACACACCATATTTATAGTTTGTCTCCTCTCTGGCCTGTGGTGCCCTTGGTCCAACATCATAAAGCCTCTCAACTCTCTGGTGTTAACATCATCTATCAGACTGTGTGTGAGGCGTTTCAGTAGGAAACTGCAGGAAAATCTTTATTTTTTTGTGTTTTTAAAAAATAATAATAATAATAATAATTTGGTGTGAACATCACAAATGGTTTTTCAACCTCTAAAGTCTATTTTCATTGTGATGTTTTCTAATGTCACAGCCTTGCATTCATACTGCAGGTTAATAGGAGATGAAAAAGACCATGTGGTGTGAGTTGGTTGAAGGACAAAAACACTGTAGGTTTATGGGAGAACAAACGGTTCATCTCACACTGAAACACTTTAATTATTATATCTTTTTTTTTTAAATAAAAAAAATATATATATTTTTTTTAATTTAGGAAAATGTTTGTATGTTTATAATGATTTATTAATAGATTGATATTTGATTTAATTTAATAAGATCGACATGTAGGCAACATGTGTGCTATCTGACTGATATTTAACCACGAGGGCGGCAGAGAGGGCGGGTCTGTTGTAATTGGTATGTTATTGATCTACTGAGCAACACAAACGCGAGGAAGCTATTTATTTTTAATAAAATGGTGCCCCATGCTTACCGTCCATCAAGTAGGGGGGTGTGTGTGTGTGTGTGTGTGTGTGTGTGTGTGTGTGTGTGTGTGTGTGTGTGTGTGTGTGTGTGTGTGTGTGTGTGTGTGTGTGTGTGTGTGTGTGTGTGTGTGCTGTGGAGAGAGGCTGAGAGATTTGTTATGGAGCACTCTTTCCACTCCTTGGATCCTGTGTCGTCACTGTCAGCGTGACTTCTAACTCTGTCTTGAATGGTCATTGACTAGAGGTCAATTACTCCTCTATCCCTCCACTCCTCTACCCCTCCACTCCTCTATCCCTCCACTCCTCTATCCCTCCACTCCTCTATCCCTCCCTCCCCTCTCCTCCACTCCTCTATCCCTCCACTCCTCTATCCCTCCACTCCTCTATCTCTCCACTCCTCTATCCTCCACTCCTCTATCCCTCCCCCTCCACTCCTCCACTCCTCTATCCCTCCACTCCTCTATCCCTCCACTCCTCTAGCCCTCCACTCCTCTATCCCTCCACTCCCTCCACTCCCTCTATCCCTCCACTCCTCCACTCCTCTATCTCTCCACTCCTCTATCCCTCCACTCCTCCATCCCTCTATCCTCTATCCCTCCACTCCTCTATCCCTCCACTCCTCTAGCCCTCCACTCCCTCCACTCCTCTAACCCTCCACTCCTCTAACCCCCTCCACTCCTCTAACCCTCCACTCCTCTATCCCTCCACTCCTCTATCCCTCCACTCCTCCACTCCTCTATCCCTCCACTCCCTCCACTCCTCTCCTCCACTCCTCTATCCCTCCACTCCTCTATCCCTCCACTCCTCCACCTCTAGCCCTCCACTCCTCTATCCCTCCTCCATCCTCCACTCCTCTATCCCTCCACTCCTCCACTGCTCTCCTCTATCTCTCCACTCCTCTATCCCTCCACTCCTCCACTCCTCTATCCCTCCACTCCTCTATCCCTCCACTCCTCTATCCCTCCACTCCTCCACTCCTCTACCCCTCCACTCCTCTACCCCTCCACTCCTCTATCCCTCCACTCCTCTATCCCTCCACTCCTCTATCCCTCCACTCCTCTATCCCTCCACTCCTCTATCCCTCCACTCCTCTAACCCTCCACTCCTCTAACCCTCCACTCCTCTAACCCTCCACTCCTCTATCCCTCCACTCCTCTACCCCTCCACTCCTCTATCCCTCCACTCCCTCCACTCCTCTATCCCTCCACTCCTCCACTCCTCTATCCCTCCACTCCTCTCCCTCCACTCCTCTATCCCTCCACTCCTCCACTCCTCTAACCCTCCACTCCTCTAACCCTCCACTCCTCTAACCCTCCACTCCTCTATCCCTCCACTCCTCTAACCCTCCACTCCTCTATCCCTCCACTCCTCTATCCCTCCACTCCTCTATCCCTCCACTCCTCTATCCCTCCACTCCTCTATCCCTCCACTCCTCTATCCCTCCACTCCTCTATCCCTCCACTCCTCTATCCCTCCACTCCTCTATCCCTCCACTCCTCTATCCCTCCACTCCTCTATCCCTCCACTCCTCTATCCCTCCACTCCTCTATCCCTCCACTCCTCTATCCCTCCACTCCTCTATCCCTCCACTCCTCTATCCCTCCACTCCTCTATCCCTCCACTCCTCTATCCCTCTATCCCTCCACTCCCTCTAACCCTCCCTCCTCCTCTAACCCTCCACTCCTCTAACCCTCCACTCCTCTATCCCTCCACTCCTCTAACCCTCCACTCCTCTAACCCTCCACTCCTCTATCCCTCCACTCCTCCCTCTATCCCTCCACTATCCCTCCACTCCTCTATCCCTCCTCTAACCCTCCACTCCTCTATCCCTCCACTCCTCTATCCCTCCTCTAACCCTCCACTCCTCTATCCCTCCACTCCTCTATCCCTCCACTCCTCTATCCCTCCACTCCTCTATCCCTCCACTCCTCTATCCCTCCACTCCTCTATCCCTCCACTATCCCTCCACTCCTCTATCCCTCCACTCCTCTATCCCTCCTCTACCCCTCCACTCCTCTATCCCTCCACTCCTCTATCCCTCCACTCCTCCATCCCTCCACTCCTCTATCCCTCCCTCTATCCCTCCACTCCTCTATCCCTCCTCTAACCCTCCACTCCTCTATCCCTCCACTCCTCTATCCCTCCACTCCTCTATCCCTCCACTGTGTTTCCTCTATCCCTACCCAGATGGACCAGCCCCTGTGTTTACCTGGCAGATCCCTCCACTGTGTTTACCTCTAACCCTCCACTACCTCTATCCCTCCACTCCTCTATCCCTCCACTCCTCTAACCCTCCACCCCTCTAACCCTCTCCCACAGTGGGAGAGTCAGAAGAGGAGTGTTTAAAACAGGTGTTTACCTGGCAGATGGACCAGCCCACTGTGTTTACCTGGCAGATGGACCAGCCCACTGTGTTTACCTGGCAGATGGACCAGCCCACTGTGTTTACCTGGCAGATGGACCAGCCCACTGTGTTTACCTGGCAGATGGACCAGCCCACTGTGTTTACCTGGCAGATGGACCAGCCCACTGTGTTTACCTGGCAGATGGACCAGCCCACTGTGTTTACCTGGCAGATGGACCCGCCCACTGTGTTTACCTGGCAGATGGACCCGCCCACTGTGTTTACCTGGCAGATGGACCAGCCCACTGTGTTTACCTGGCAGATGGACCAGCCCACTGTGTTTACCTGGCAGATGGACCAGCCCACTGTGTTTACCTGGCAGATGGACCAGCCCACTGTGTTTACCTGGCAGATGGACCCGCCCACTGTGTTTACCTGGCAGATGGACCAGCCCACTGTGTTTACCTGGCAGATGGACCAGCCCACTGTGTTTACCTGGCAGATGGACCAGCCCACTGTGTTTACCTGGCAGATGGACCAGCCCACTGTGTTTACCTGGCAGATGGACCAGCCCACTGTGTTTACCTGGCAGATGGACCAGCCCACTGTGTTTACCTGGCAGATGGACCAGCCCACTGTGTTTACCTGGCAGATGGACCAGCCCACTGTGTTTACCTGGCAGATGGACCAGCCCACTGTGTTTACCTGGCAGATGGACCAGCCCACTGTGTTTACCTGGCAGATGGACCAGCCCACTGTGTTTACCTGGCAGATGGACCAGCCCACTGTGTTTACCTGGCAGATGGACCAGCCCACTGTGTTTACCTGGCAGATGGACCAGCCCACTGTGTTTACCTGGCAGATGGACCAGCCCACTGTGTTTACCTGGCAGATGGACCAGCCCACTGTGTTTACCTGGCAGATGGACCAGCCCACTGTGTTTACCTGGCAGATGGACCAGCCCACTGTGTTTACCTGGCAGATGGACCAGCCCACTGTGTTTACCTGGCAGATGGACCAGCCCACTGTGTTTACCTGGCAGATGGACCCGCCCACTGTGTTTGTGAGCTGTTGTGTTATTGAACATTGGAAAAGCACCACCTTGTTTCCCCACAGCTATTTGTAGATATTGGACCCCCTCCCCATACACAACAACACACACGCCCCCCTCCCACCGATACAACGCTGTGCTCTGCAGACGGTAGCATTCTGGTGAACAACATGCCGATTACAGTCGAAAGGATTTTGTCCTAGAGGACAGAACTCTTCCTCCCTCTTCCTCCCTCTTCCTCCCTCTTCTTCCCTCTTCTTCCCTCTTCTTCCCTCTTGTTCCCTCTTGTTCCCTCTTCCTCCCTCTTCCTCCCTCTTCTTCCCAGCGTGTTTTTATAATATGGATTCATCTCTGAAGGCTCTCCACCAAGGACACAGTATTGTACTGAAACACCTTCCCTCAAAATGGAGGGGAGAACCCAGGCTCGTGATAAAAACAATCATACAATTCCCCTCTAATCCTGTTTTGTGTTTCGTCGCCGTGCCGACGGCGAGGACAAAATAAGAAAGGAGACATTTTTGGGTCGTTTTTGTTGTTGTAAATTTGACGGCGTATTGTGGTGAATGGAGCGGAGTCAGTGTCCTTTCCTTGGCTGCATCGATTCGCCCTTCAGCTGTTGGCTGCTGGGCGCGAGGAGAGGAGAGGAGAGGAGAGGAGAGGAGAGGAGAGGAGACTGCTGGGCGCGAGGAGAGGGAGGCGAGGGGAGAGGAGACTGCTGGGCGAGAGGCGAGGAGAGGGAGGCGAGGGGAGGGAGGGGAGAGGAGAGGAGACTGCGGGGGGCGAAGCGAAGCAGGGACTCTGCTGTTGATAATCCACACGATGTCTCTGGGAGCGTTATTGACTCTGCTGCAGCTACTGGTGCTTCGTTATTCACCACGTCGCCATGACAATCAGGATGAAACACAGGACGGCAAGAGCCTGCTGCAGATTCAGCCTCTCTCTCTCTCTGTCGCTCTCTCTCTTTGTCACTCTCACTCTCTGTCGCTCTCTCTCTTTGTCACTCTCACTCTCTGTCGCTCTCTCTGTCGTTCTCTCTCTCTGTCGCTCTCTCTCTCTGTCGCTCTCTCTCTCTGTCGCTCTCTCTCTCTGTCGCTCTCTCTCTCTGTCGCTCTCGCTCTCTCTCTGTCGCTCTCGCTCTCTCTCTGTCGCTCTCGCTCTCTCTCTGTCGCTCTCGCTCTCTCGCTCGCTCTCTCTCTGTCGCTCTCGCTCTCTCTCTGTCGCTCTCGCTCTCTCTCTGTCGCTCTCGCTCTCTCTCTGTCGCTCTCGCTCTCTCTCTGTCGCTCTCGCTCTCTCTCTGTCGCTCTCTCGCTCTCTCTCTGTCGCTCTCTCTCTCTCTGTCGCTCTCGCTCTCTCTCTGTCGCTCTCTCTCTCTGTCGCTCTCTCTCTCTGTCGCTCTCTCTCTGTCGCGCTCTCTCTCTGTCGCTCGCTCTCTCTGTCGCTCGCTCTCTCTGTCGCTCGCTCTCTCTGTCGCTCGCTCTCTCTGTCGCTCGCTCTCTCTGTCGCTCGCTCTCTCTGTCGCTCGCTCTCTCTGTCGCTCGCTCTCTCTGTTCTCTCTCTCTTTCTCTCTCTCTGTTGCTCGCTCTCTCTCTCTTTCTTCTCTCTCTCTCTCTCTCTCTCTCTCTCTCTCTCTCTCTCTCTCTCTCTCTCTGTTGCTCGCTCTCTCCCTCTCTCTCTCTTCATTTCTTTCCTATTGTGTGATGTGGCAGCATAGAGAGATTACAACGATTCAGAAAATAAAATTGGGGTAAAATAAATCCTAATGTGTGTTAAATGTTACCGTTGTGGCGTTGCTATTGGATAAGAATGACATTCAGGAAGTATTCTGACCCCTGGACTTTTTCCACATTTTTCCACACGTTACGGCATAATCTGTCCATAGGAACAAAACTAGTGATTGTAGTTCTGTCAGTCTCTTTCTGTGTGTGACCAGACACACAGTTACACACAGTTACCCAGAAATCTAGGAGAAAATTGATTGATAGATTGAGTTGTTTACAGTACTTAGGATAAAAAATCATTCTCACCTTACTGTCTAGATATTTAAGTCAGTTATCTCTGGTGTGTGTGTATATATATATATATATTTTTTTAAACTAGACAAGTCAGTAAAGAACAAATTCTTATTTACAATGACGGCCTACACCGGCTGAACCCGGACGACTGGGCCAATTGTGCGCCGCCCTATGGGACTCCCTTATCACGGCCGGTTGTGATACAGCCAGGAATCGAACCAGGGTCTGTAGACCGCTGCGTCACTCGGGAGGCCTCCTATATGATTTTATAGTTTTCTGATAGTGTGATTCTGTCGTCCTGGGCTGAACATTCGCTGTGTTTTATGTCTGCTTTTAACTCCCATGTTCTCGGGCTCCACTGACACCCCACTACGGTAATTGAACAAACAGCGCTTACCTATTCATCCCACTGTCACACAATCAATCCCTCACAACATCGAGTTGTGTGAAATCTTTAGCTCATCGGCTGCAAAGGTGTGAGGCGTCTTAGACTGACGGGGAGGAACATAGGACTGCTGTGTGGGGGGTATAGGACTGCTGTGTGGGGGGGTATAGGACTGCTGTGTGGGGGGATGGGACTGCTGTGGGGGTATAGGACTGCTGTGTGGGGGGTATAGGACTGCTGTGGGGGGGGTATAGGACTGCTGTGTGGGGGGTATAGGACTGCTGTGTGGGGGGGTATAGGACTGCTGTGTGGGGGGTATAGGACTGCTGTGTGGGGGGGGTATAGGACTGCTGTGTGTGGGGGGATAGGACTGCTGTGTGGGGGTGGTATAGGACTGCTGTGTGGGGGGGGTATAGGACTGCTGTGTGGGGGCGGGGGTATAGGACTGCTGTGTGGGGGGGTATAGGACTGCTGTGGGGGGTATAGGGCTGCTGTGTGGGGGGTATAGGGCTGCTGTGTGGGGGGGGGTATAGGACTGCTGTGTGGGGGGGGGTATAGGACTGCTGTGTGGGGGCGGGGGTATAGGACTGCTGTGTGGGGGGGTATAGGACTGCTGGGGGGATATAGGACTGCTGTGTGGGGGGGGGTATAGGACTGCTGTGGGGGGTATAGGGCTGCTGTGTGGGGGGGATAGGACTGCTGTGTGGGGGTGGTATAGAACTGCTGTGTGGGGGGATAGGACTGCTGTGTGGGGGTATAGGACTGCTGTGTGGGGGTGGTATAGGACTGCTGTGTGGGGGGTAGGACTGCTGTGTGGGGGTGGTATAGGACTGCTGTGTGGGGGTATAGGACTGCTGTGTGGGGGGGGATAGGACTGCTGTGTGGGGGTGGTATAGGACTGCTGTGTGGGGGGGGTATAGGACTGCTGTGTGGGGTTGGTATAGGACTGCTGTGTGGGGGGTTGAGGACTGGGGAGGCCAAGCTGCTGGGCCCTGCTATCTCTCTCTCTCTTCTTGGGCCCCTGAGTGCCACAGCTCTGCCTGACATGGTTCACACCTCCGTCTTATTATCCTGTCTCTCCTCCCCTCCCCGGCTCTCCTCCCCTCCCCGGCTCTCCTCCCCCCCGGCTCTCCTCCCCTCCCCGGCTCTCCTCCCCTCCCGGCTCTCCTCCCCCTCCCCGGCTCTCCTCCCCTCCCGGCTCTCCTCCCGTCTCTCCTCCCCGTCTCTCCTCCCTGGCTCTCCTCCCCGTCTCTCCTCCCCGGCTCTCCTCCCTGTCTCTCCTCCCCGGCTCTCCCCTCCTCCCCGGCTCTCCCCTCCTCCCCGGCTCTCCCCTCCCCGTCTCCCCTCCCGTCTCTCCTCCCCGTCTCTCCTCCCCTCCCCGTCTCTCCTCCCCGTCTCTCCTCCCCGGCTCTCCTCCCCGGCTCTCCTCCCGGCTCTCCTCCCCTCCCGGCTCTCCTCCCCTCCCCGGCTCTCCTCCCTGTCTCTCCTCCCCGGCTCTCCTCCCTGTCTCTCCTCCCCGGCTCTCCTCCCCTCCCCTGCTCTCGGCTCCACGGCTCTCCTCCCTGTCTCTCCTCCACCGGCTCTCCTCCCTGTCTCTCCTCCACCGGCTCTCCTCCCCGGCTCTCCTCCCCGGCTCTCCTCCCCTCCCGGCTCTCCTCCCTGTCTCTCCTCCCGGCTCTCCTCCCTGTCTCTCCTCCCCGGCTCTCCTCCCCTCCCCTGCTCTCGGCTCCACGGCTCTCCTCCCTGTCTCTCCTCCACCGTCTCTCCTCCCCGTCTCTCCTCCCCGTCTCTCCTCCCCGTCTCTCCTCCCCGTCTCTCCTCTCCTCCCCGTCTCTCCTCCCCGGCTCTCCTCCCCGTCTCTCCTCCCCGTCTCTCCGCCCCTCCCCGTCTCTCCTCCCCGTCTCTCCTCTCCTCCCGGTTCTCCTCCCCGTCTCTCCTCTCCTCCCTGTCTCTCCTCCCTGTCTCTCCTCTCCTCCCTGTCTCTCCTCTCCTCCCTGTCTCTCCTCTCCTCCCTGTCTCTCCTCCCTGTCTCTCCTCCCTGTCTCTCCTCCCTGTCTCTCCTCTCCTCCCCGTCTCTCCTCCCCGTCTCCCCTCCCCGTCTCTCCTCCCCTCCCCGTCTCTCCTCCCCTCCCCGTCTCTCCTCCCCGTCCTCTCCTTCCCGTCTCTCCTCCCGGCTCTCCTCCCCGGCTCTCCTCCCGGCTCTCCTCCCGGCTCTCCTCCCGGCTCTCCTCCCGGCTCTCCTCCCGGCTCTCCTCCCCCCCGGCTCTCCTCCCTGTCTCTCCTCCCGGCTCTCCTCTCCTCCCCGTCTCTCCTCCCCGGCTCCTCTCCCCGTCTCTCCTCCCCGTCTCTCCTCCCGGCTCTCCTCTCCCCCGGCTCTCTCCCCGGCTCCCCTCCCCGTCTCTCCTCTCCTCCCCGGCTCTCCTCCCCGTCTCTCCTCCCCGTCTCTCCTCCCCTCCCCGGCTCTCCTCCCCGGCTCCTCTCCCCGTCTCTCCTCCCCGTCTCTCCTCTCCTCCCCGGCTCTCCTCCCGGCTCTCCTCCCCGGCTCTCCTCCCCGGCTCTCCCCCCTCCCGGCTCTCCTCCCCTCCCCCGGCTCTCCTCCCCTCCCCGGCTCTCCTCCCCTCCCCGGCTCTCCTCCCCTCCCCGGCTCTCCTCCCTGTCTCTCCTCCCTGTCTCTCCTCGCTGTCTCTCCTCTCCTCCCTGTCTCTCCTCCCCTCCCCGTCTTCCTCCTCGTCTTCCTCCCCGTCTTCCTCCCCGTCTCTCCTCCCCTCCCCGTCTCTCCTCCCTGTCTCTCCTCTCCTCCCTGTCTCTCCTCTCCTCCCTGTCTCTCCTCTCCTCCCTGTCTCTCCTCTCCTCCCTGTCTCTCTTCTCCTTCCTGTCTCTCCTCTCCTCCCTGTCTCTCTTCCCTGTCTCTCTTCCCTTTCTCTCCTCTCCTGTCACTCCTCCTGTCTCTCCTCTCCTCTCCGTCTCTCCTCTCCGTCTCTCCTCTCCGTCTCTCCTCTCCTCCCTGTCTCTCCTCTCCTCCCTGTCTCTCCCTGTCTTTCCTGCCTGTCTCTTCTCCCCGTCTCTCCTGCATGTCTCTCCTCTCCTCCCCGTCTCTCCTCCCTGTCTCTCCTCCCCGTCTCTCCTCTCCTCCCCGTCTCTCCTCTCCTCCCCATCTCTCCTCCCCGTCTCTCCTCTCCTCCCCATCTCTCCTCTCCTCCCCGTCTCTCCTCCCCGACTCTCCTCTCCGTCTCTCCTCTCCGTCTCTCCTTCCTCTGTTGTAGTCGTCCAGAGAGAGAGAGAGATAGAGAAGAGGATGGTCAGAGAGGAGAGATCTCTGTTATCAATGCTCTCTTCTCTGTTTCCCCAGGTCCCTTGACACCTGACTGGGGAAATAAGGTGGTCAGCTCTTTAAATGGTTTTTCTGTGGCTCACTGATTCCTGAAATAGACAGATTGATCAGATTTGCAACGGAGTGTGACCTGTAAGATCCTAGACCATTTCTCCTACCTAACCTTGCGTCACAGACATGTATTTTGAAAAAAAAAAAAACATGGAACCCTGAACTAAGTGATATAGGAGGTTGTCAGTATTTTTTTTTTTTTTGTGGGACGGTCAAGTGTTTAAAACCCTTACATCCTGGAGTGTGATCTCAACGTCTGTCTCTCTCCAGACTTGGCATCTCGATTTTGTCTTCGGTTTTTGGGATCATTTCTTCAGTCTGGGTTCCTATCTGTCTTTGCCCCAGTATGGACGTGAAGTGGGATTTTCCCAAAGGGGATGAAATTAAATGATTAGAATTGAATAGTTTCTCAAATTTTGGGGGAAGTTTATTTATCTCTGTGAGTGTCTTGATGATCAAGCCCTAATCCTAATCTAGCCCTAATCTAATCCTAATCTAGCCCTAATCTAATCCTAATCTAATCCTAATGTAGCCCTAATCCTAATCTAATCCTAATGTAGCCCTAATCTAATCCTAATCTAATCCTAATGTAGCCCTAATCTAATCCAAATCATCACATTTTTGGGGAAGTTTATTTCGCTCTGTGAGTGGCTTGATGAGCTAGCCCTAATCCTAATCTAATCCTAATGTAGCCCTAATCTAATCCTAATCATCACATTTTTGGGGAAGTTTATTTCGCTCTGTGAGTGGCTTGATGAGCTAGCCCTTGTCTAATCCTAATCTAGCCCTAATCTAGTCCAAATCCCCAAAATGTTTGTATGGCATGTAAGAAGGTTTATTGTGTTACTCACACTGTTGATATTGTCCCCAGAGCTACTGAGAGGATTGAGGTGCTGTCTGAGGAGCAGGGCTGCCAAACATCCCATCGATTTAAGCCAATCAAAACAGGAATTACCCCAAATTAAGAACATAGCTCAGAATGGTACTTCGTATTTGTATGAAAGTTTTTTTTTTATTACGTTTCTGTCACCCAATCCTATAATGAACACACACACAGACACACACACACACAGACACACACACACACAGACACACACACACAGACACAGACACACAGACTCACGAACAGACACACAAACAGACACACACACACAGCCAGTTTATATGTCTTGTGTTAGTTAATTATGTCTCCAGTTGAAGTGGTCTACTACCATGTGTTCACAGCAGATGTGACCACAAGGTTATAGTTGATTATGTATCAGGTAAAGGTGTGACCACAAGGTTATAGTTGATTATGTATCAGGTAAAGGTGTTGTAGGACACAGCAGGTGTGACCACAGGGTTATAGTTGATTATGTATCAGGTAAAGGTGTGACCACAGGGTTATAGTTGATTATGTATCAGGTAAAGGTGTGACCACAGGGTTATAGTTGATTATGTATCAGGTAAAGGTGTGACCACAGGGTTATAGTTGATTATGTATCAGGTAAAGGTGTGACCACAAGGTTATAGTTGATTATGTATCAGGTAAAGGTGTGACCACAAGGTTATGTTGATTATGTATCAGGTAAGGTAAAGGTGTGACCACAAGGTTATAGTTGATTATGTATCAGGTAAAGGTGTTGTAGGACACAGCAGGTGTGACCACAGGGTTATAGTTGATTATGTATCAGGTAAAGGTGTGACCACAGGGTTATAGTTGATTATGTATCAGGTAAAGGTGTGACCACAGGGTTATAGTTGATTATGTATCAGGTAAAGGTGTGACCACAGGGTTATAGTTGATTATGTATCAGGTAAAGGTGTGACCACAGGGTTATAGTTGATTATGTATCAGGTAAAGGTGTGACCACAGGGTTATAGTTGATTATGTATCAGGTAAAGGTGTGACCACAGGGTTATAGTTGATTATGTATCAGGTAAAGGTGTTGTAGGACACAGCAGGTGTGACTACGGGGTTATAGTTGATTATGTATCAGGTAAAGGTGTGACCACAGGGTTATAGTTGATTATGTATCAGGTAAAGGTGTGACCACGGGGTTATAGTTGATTATGTATCAGGTAAAGGTGTGACCACGGGGTTATAGTTGATTATGTATCAGGTAAAGGTGTTGTAGGACACAGCAGGTGTGACTACGGGGTTATAGTTGATTATGTATCAGGTAAAGGTGTGACCACAGGGTTATAGTTGATTATGTATCAGGTAAAGGTGTGACCACAGGGTTATAGTTGATTATGTATCAGGTAAAGGTGTGACCACAGGGTTATAGTTGATTATGTATCAGGTAAAGGTGTTGTAGGACACAGCAGGTGTGACTACGGGGTTATAGTTGATTATGTATCAGGTAAAGGTGTTGTAGGACACAGCAGGTGTGACTACGGGGTTATAGTTGATTATGTATCAGGTAAAGGTGTTGTAGGACACAGCAGGTGTGACTACGGGGTTATAGTTGATTATGTATCAGGTAAAGGTGTTGTAGGACACAGCAGGTGTGACCACGGGGTTATAGTTGATTATGTATCAGGTAAAGGTGTTGTAGGACACAGCAGGTGTGACCACAAGGTTATAGTTGATTATGTATCAGGTAAAGGTGTGACCACGGGGTTATAGTTGATTATGTATCAGGTAAAGGTGTTGTAGGACACAACAGGTGTGACCACAAGGTTATAGTTGATTATGTATCAGGTAAAGGTGTGACCACGGGGTTATAGTTGATTATGTATCAGGTAAAGGTGTGACCACAAGGTTATAGTTGATTATGTATCAGGTAAAGGTGTTGTAGGACACAGCAGGTGTGACCACAGGGTTATAGTTGATTATGTATCAGGTAAAGGTGTTGTAGGACACAGCAGGTGTGACCACGGGGTTATAGTTGATTATGTATCAGGTAAAGGTGTTGTAGGACACAGCAGGTGTGACTACGGGGTTATAGTTGATTATGTATCAGGTAAAGGTGTTGTAGGACACAGCAGGTGTGACTACGGGGTTATAGTTGATTATGTATCAGGTAAAGGTGTTGTAGGACACAGCAGGTGTGACTACGGGGTTATAGTTGATTATGTATCAGGTAAAGGTGTTGTAGGACACAGCAGGTGTGACCACAGGGTTATAGTTGATTATGTATCAGGTAAAGGTGTTGTAGGACACAGCAGGTGTGACCACGGGGTTATAGTTGATTATGTATCAGGTAAAGGTGTGACCACAGGGTTATAGTTGATTATGTATCAGGTAAAGGTGTGACCACAGGGTTATAGTTGATTATGTATCAGGTAAAGGTGTTGTAGGACACAGCAGGTGTGACCACAGGGTTATAGTTGATTATGTATCAGGTAAAGGTGTTGTAGGACACAGCAGGTGTGACCACGGGGTTATAGTTGATTATGTATCAGGTAAAGGTGTTGTAGGGCACAGCAGGTGTGACCACGGTGTTATAGTTGATTATGTATCCGGTAAAGGTGTTGTAGGGCACCTCTACAGTGATCTGCAGGACATGTGTGTTCTACTGACCAGCAGACTGACCCAGGGGCGTGACAGAGGAGAGCAGCGTTATCCTGTCAAGCTGTTGCAGTGCACCCTGGGTACTCTGCTGATGGTCATTGAAATCAAATAGTAGTTTTCTACCCTCCCAAATCTAAACCAACACAGTTCAGAAAACACCTGCTACCCAGTCAGATTTTAGAAAATGGGGAAATGGCGTTTGACTCGAGAGAAAATCAATATGCTGGGAGATGCAGTAAACAGCAGCTAAATAATTAAATAGAAAATATGTGTACAGTTGGATAAGAGCAGAAAACACTACGCACACACACACACACACACACACACACACACACACACACGCACACACACGCACACACACACACACACACGCACACACACGTACACACACGTACACACACGTACACACACGTACACACACGTACACACACGTACACACACACATCACACACACACACACATCACACACACACACACACACACACACACACACACACACACACACACACACACACACACAGGTGGATATTATACATTTACCAAAACATCTGTTTTTAGGAGCAGCAGATCGATAAGGGAGACCGGTCTACATCCAGACTTCAGAAGTCAACAGACTTTGTAGGTATTACAAAATACCGGTCTCACACCCAGTATTTAGAGAGAGATTATAGTAACAGTATTTAGAGAGAGATTATAGTAACAGTATTTAGAGAGAGATTATAGTAACAATATTTAGAGAGAGATTATAGTAACAGTATTTAGAGAGAGATTATAGTAACAGTATTTAGAGAGAGATTATAGTAACAGTATTTAGAGAGAGATTATAGTAACAGTATTTAGAGAGAGGTTATAGTAACAGTATTTAGAGAGAGATTATAGTAACAGTATTTAGAGAGAGATTATAGTAACAGTATTTAGAGAGAGATTATAGTAACAGTATTTAGAGAGAGATTATAGTAACAGTATTTAGAGAGAGATTATAGTAACAGTATTTAGAGAGAGATTATAGTAACAGTATTTAGAGAGATTATAGTAACAGTATTTAGAGAGAGATTATAGTAACAGTATTTAGAGAGAGATTATAGTAACAGTATTTAGAGAGAGATTATAGTAACAGTATTTAGAGAGATTATAGTAACAGTATTTAGAGAGATTATAGTAACAGTATTTAGAGAGATTATAGTAACAGTATTTAGAGAGAGATTATAGTAACAGTATTTAGAGAGAGATTATAGTAACAGTATTTAGAGATTATAGTAACAGTATTTAGAGATTATAGTAACAGTATTTAGAGATTATAGTAACAGTATTTAGAGATTATAGTAACAGTATTTAGAGAGATTATAGTAACAGTATTTAGAGAGATTATAGTAACAGTATTTAGAGAGAGATTATAGTAACAGTATTTAGAGAGAGATTATAGTAACAGTATTTAGAGAGATTATAGTAACAGTATTTAGAGATTATAGTAACAGTATTTAGAGAGAGATTATAGTAACAGTATTTAGAGAGAGATTATAGTAACAGTATTTAGAGATTATAGTAACAGTATTTAGAGAGAGATTATAGTAACAGTATTTAGAGATTATAGTAACAGTGTTTAGAGAGAGATTATAGTAACAGTATTTAGAGATTATAGTAACAGTATTTAGAGAGATTATAGTAACAGTATTTAGAGATTATAGTAACAGTATTTAGAGAGAGATTATAGTAACAGTATTTAGAGAGATTATAGTAACAGTATTTAGAGAGATTATAGTAACAGTATTTAGAGAGAGATTATAGTAACAGTATTTAGAGAGAGATTATAGTAACAGTATTTAGAGATTATAGTAACAGTATTTAGAGAGAGATTATAGTAACAGTATTTAGAGAGAGATTATAGTAACAGTATTTAGAGAGAGATTATAGTAACAGTATTTAGAGAGAGATTATAGTAACAGTATTTAGAGAGAGATTATAGTAACAGTATTTAGAGAGAGATTATAGTAACAGTATTTAGAGATTATAGTAACAGTATTTAGAGATTATAGTAACAGTATTTAGAGAGAGATTATAGTAACAGTATTTAGAGAGAGATTATAGTAACAGTATTTAGAGAGATTATAGTAACAGTATTTAGAGATTATAGTAACAGTATTTAGAGAGATTATAGTAACAGTATTTAGAGATTATAGTAACAGTATTTAGAGAGATTATAGTAACAGTATTTAGAGATTATAGTAACAGTATTTAGAGAGAGATTATAGTAACAGTATTTAGAGAGAGATTATAGTAACAGTATTTAGAGAGATTATAGTAACAGTATTTAGAGATTATAGTAACAGTATTTAGAGAGATTATAGTAACAGTATTTAGAGATTATAGTAACAGTATTTAGAGAGAGATTATAGTAACAGTATTTAGAGAGAGATTATAGTAACAGTATTTAGAGAGAGATTATAGTAACAGTATTTAGAGAGATTATAGTAACAGTATTTACAGATTATAGTAACAGTATTTAGAGAGAGATTATAGTAACATTACACCATAATGTGCTACATCACTTCATTTACAAGGAAACTGCGCTACTTTAGTCAATGACGTGTCCCTGTGAACACTCCGTGATTTAAAGCAATTAATTAATATAATAATATAATATTTAATATATGCCATTTAGCAGACGCTACAGTCATGTGTGCATACATTCTACGTATGGGTGGTCCCGGGAATCGAACCCACTACCCTGGCGTTACAAGGGCCTGTTTTGTACTCTGCGTCTGCTGTGTTGTAGCTGTAGTCTCTTACTATTCTGTGTTCATGGACAGTAAAATACAGATTTTTGTTTTGTTTTTGGGGGTGGGGGTGGGGGGGCCCTGAAGTGTCATGGTGACAGGGAGTAAATCCCTCCTCTCCCAGATGGAGATTAACCCTCTACCTGGGGAGAACCCCTGACTCTTGTCCTCTCCTAGTCTCAGAGAGCTGGTCATGCTGCTCCCAAAGCCCCTCACTCTCTTCATCACAGGGGCCCGGGCTGTGCTAGTGGCTGAACTGAAGAGGTGTTATGTGGTGGCTGAAAAGATTTGTGTCTGTACACATCTTAACTCCACCACAGCTTGACTCCATCAGCCCCAGCTGATGGCCCTGGAGAGGAGAGAGGAGATATGGGAGGGGCGGGAGAGGGGGCGAGAGGAGAGGAGGGGGCGATAGAGGAGAGGAGGGGGCGATAGAGGAGAGGGGGAGGCGATAGAGGAGAGGGGGCGATAGAGGAGGGGAGGCGATAGAGAGAGGGGGAGGGGGAGGGGATAGAGGAGGGAGGAGAGGGGGATAGAGGAGAGGGGGGGGCGATAGAGGAGAGGGGGGGGGGAGAGGAGGGGGGGCGATAGAGGAGAGGGGGAGGGAGAGGAGGGGGGATAGAGGAGGGAGGGGGTAGAGGAGATGGAGGTGATAGAGGAGAGGGGAGAGGGGGTGATAGAGGAGAGGGTGGGGGCGATAGAGGAGAGGATAGAGGTGATAGAGAGGGTGGGGGCGATAGAGGAGAGGATAGAGGCGATAGAGAGGGTGGGGGCGATAGAGGGGATAGAGGAGAGGGTGGGGGCGATAGAGGAGAGGATAGAGGCGATGGGGGGGATAGAGGAGAGGGTAGAGGGGATAGAGGAGAGGGTAGAGGGGATAGTGGAGAGGGTAGAGGATGGTAGAGGGGATAGAGGAGAGGGTAGAGGGGGGCGATAGAGTAGAGGGTAGAGGGGGGGATAGAGGGGATAGAGGAGAGGGTAGAGTGGATAGAGGAGAGGGTGGGGGCAATAGAGGAGAGGGTAGAGGGGATTGAGAGGGGGGGATAGAGGAGAGGGGATAGAGTAGAGGGTAGAGGGGATAGAGGAGAGGGTAGAGGGGGTGATAGAGGGGATAGAGGAGAGGGGATAGAGTAGAGGGTAGGGGAGAGGGTAGAGGGGATAGAGAGAGGGTAGAGGGGATTGAGAGGGGGTGACAGAGGGGAAAGGGGGATACCTAGTCAGTTGTACTACTGAATGCGTTCAACTGAAATGTGTCTAAAGCATTTAACCCAGCTGAATCAGAGAGGTGCAGGGGGGGGCTGCCTTAATCGGCGCCCCGGGTCAGCTCGGGGATTCAAGCCAACAACCTTTTTGTTACTGGCCCAATGCTCCTACCCACCCAGGGGAGAGGAGAGGTGTCCCACTTTCTGGTCTGCTGTGCTGTGTGGACTAGTGATGTGAATGGCTGGTGTCTGTCGCTCTGTTAAGACCTGATTCTAGATCAGCAGATAAGACACCTGGTCTATTTTAACCTAGTGGCTAGTGAAGTGGGCACCTCCTGCAGTGAGCTGTATTGTAACCTGTTGGCTGGTGAAGTGGACACCTCCTACAGTGAGCTGTATTGTAACCTATTGGCTGGTGAAGTGGACACCTCCTGCAGTGAGCTGTATTGTAACCTATTGGCTGGTGAAGTGGACACCTCCTGCAGTGAGCTGTATTGTAACCTATTGGCTGGTGAAGTGGACACCTCCTGCAGTGAGCTGTATTGTAACCTATTGGCTGGTGAAGTGGGCACCTCCTGCAGTGAGCTGTATTGTAACCTATTGGCTGGTGAAGTGGGCACCTCCTGCAGTGAGCTGTATTGTAACCTATTGGCTGGTGAAGTGGACACCTCCTGCAGTGAGCTGTATTGTAACCTATTGGCTGGTGAAGTGGGCACCTCCTGCAGTGAGCTGTATTGTAACCTGTTGGCTGGTGAAGTGGACACCTCCTGCAGTGTGCTGTATTGTAACCTGTTGGCTGGTGAAGTGGACACCTCCTGCAGTGAGCTGTATTGTAACCTGTTGGCTGGTGAAGTGGACACCTCCTGCAGTGAGCTGTATTGTAACCTGTTGGCTGGTGAAGTGGACACCTCCTGCAGTGAGCTGTATTGTAACCTATTGGCTGGTGAAGTGGACACCTCCTGCAGTGAGCTGTATTGTAACCTGTTGGCTGGTGAAGTGGACACCTCCTGCAGTGAGCTGTATTGTAACCTGTTGGCTGGTGAAGTGGACACCTCCTGCAGTGAGCTGTATTGTAACCTATTGGCTGGTGAAGTGGACACCTCCTGCAGTGTGCTGTATTGTAACCTGTTGGCTGGTGAAGTGGACACCTCCTGCAGTGAGCTGTATTGTAACCTGTTGGCTGGTGAAGTGGACACCTCCTGCAGTGAGCTGTATTGTAACCTGTTGGCTGGTGAAGTGGACACCTCCTGCAGTGAGCTGTATTGTAACCTATTGGCTGGTGAAGTGGACACCTCCTGCAGTGAGCTGTATTGTAACCTGTTGGCTGGTGAAGTGGACACCTCCTGCAGTGAGCTGTATTGTAACCTGTTGGCTGGTGAAGTGGACACCTCCTGCAGTGAGCTGTATTGTAACCTATTGGCTAGTGAAGTGGACACCTCCTGCAGTGTGCTGTGAACCCAGAGCAGTGGTTGACTTGTGTTGCACAATTCCACAGAATTCTCAGCGGCCAAGATGGTGGAACAGGCAACAAAATTCCCAAGTTTTCCAGAAATCCAGGTGTGTGTAACGTTCCCAGAAGGGGGGGTACAGCAGTTCATTCATAAAGTATTCAGACCCCTTGAGTTTTTCCACATTTTGTTACGTTACAGTCTGATTCTAAAATTGATTAAACCATTTTTGACCACATCAATCTATACACAATACCCCATAATGACACCACAATACCCCATAATGACACCACAATACCCCATAATGACATCACAATACCCCATAATGACATCACAATACCCCATAATGACATCACAATACCCCATAATGACACCACAATACCCCATAATGACATCACAATACCCCATAATGACATCACAATACCCCATAATGACACCACAATACCCCATAATGACATCACAATACCCCTGCATAATGACACCACAATACCCCATAATGACATGGTGAAGTGGACCCTCATAATGACATCACAATACCCCATAATGACACCACAATACCCAGAGCATAATGACATTCCACAATACCCCAAGATGGTGACATCACAATACCCCATAATGACATGTGTAATACCCCCATAATGACATCACAGTTCATTCATAAAGTATTCAGACCCCTTGAGTTTACGTTACAGTCTGATTCTAAAATGACATTTTTCACAATACCCCATAATGACACCACAATACCCCATAATGACATCACAATACCCCATAATGACATCACAATACCCCATAATGACATCACAATACCCCATAATGACACCACAATACCCCATAATGACATCACAATACCCCATAATGACAAATTGAAAACAGGTTTTTAGACATTTTAGCAAATTTATTAGAAATAAAAGACATATCTTGTTTACATAAACATTCAGACTCTTTGCTATGAGACTAGAAATTGAGCTCAGGTGC
>NC_068429.1:6524362-6531862 GCF_023373465.1 Oncorhynchus keta | reverse complement strand
AACTCCACCAGGGCCGGGAGAACCCTAAACTCCTCCAAGGCCTTGAGAACCCTAAACTCCTCCAAGGCCTTGAGAACCCTAAACTCCTCCAAGGCCTTGAGAACCCTAAACTCCTCCAAGGCCTTGAGAACCCTAAACTCCTCCAAGGCCTTGAGAACCCTAAACTCCTCCAAGGCCCTGAGAACCCTAAACTCCTCCAAGGCCTTGAGAACCATAAACTCCTCCAAGGCCTTGAGAACCCTAAACTCCTCCAAGGCCTTGAGAACCCTAAACTCCTCCAAGGCCTTGAGAACCCTAAACTCCTCCAAGGCCTTGAGAACCCTAAACTCCTCCAAGGCCTTGAGAACCCTAAACTCCTCCAAGGCCTTGAGAACCCTAAACTCCTCCAAGGCCTTGAGAACCCTAAACTCCTCCAAGGCCCTGAGAACCCTAAACTCTCCCAAGGCCCTGAGAACCCTAAACTCTCCAAGGCCCTGAGAACCCTAAACTCCTCCAAGGCCTTGAGAACCCTAAACTCCTCCAAGGCCCTGAGAACCCCAAACTCCTCCAAGGCCCTGAGAACCCCAAACTCCTCCCGGGCCTTGAGAACCCCAAACTCCTCCAAGGCCCTGAAAACCCTAAACTCCTTCGGCTGATCAAGTAAATAGAGGAATTCTGTTCTCTCCAAGAAAATGGATAAAAAATATTTAATAAATAAAATAAAAAAGTATTTTTTTGTTCTTGCTTCCTCCTCTCTCCAGATGAATACGTCTCTGCTGGGCAGTATTGGCATGCTAAACTCTACTCCTCAGCTGAAGTGCATCAAGACCTACCAGGTCCCCCCGGTACAGCCTGCCTCTCCTGGCTCTCAGAACGCCCTGAAGCTGGCCCGTCTCATCTGGACCTCTAACCGGAACGTCATCCTCATGGCCCACGACGGCAAGGAGCACCGCTTCATGGTCTGAGGCGGGTCAGGGGACGAGGTCACTGGGGGTTAGAGGTTAAACGGTCACCACCAGGAGGGATGGGTGGGGGGGGGGGTGGGCCAACTAACTCACCACAACCAGGAAGTGATTGAGATGAGAAGGCTTTGCATCAATCGTTTACATTGATTACTATTACTGCTATTTTCCTGTTGTTTACACTGTTTATTCCTCCACTTTATCTAATTGCTGTTGTTCCTCTCCTCCCCAGACGTTTCCTTTCCTCTGTTATTTAAAGTGAAACACCGCTAGTGTTGCTGTCTAGTCTGGTCTTTTCAAATCCCACCAGGAGGGAGGAGGGGGGGGGGGTCGGTCAACTAATCCCTTGGTGTGATGGTTTCAATTGTATTACGTGTGATAGAGAGGTCAGGTGTGGACCTGCACTGAGAGGTGGGGGAAAAAAAAAAAAAAAAAAAAGTATGTGTGGGTTACGCTTTCATCTTAACTGCACCAATCATCGCAGGTTGCCCCTGCTCACCTCTACGGCAACTGTACACCTTTAAACAAGAACACTTTACCAAACCGTTTTCTCCTACCCTCCGTATATAGCATCCCCAACGAGAGGGAAAACGTGTTCAAATCGTATCACTATTCGGTCCAAGAGGAAAGACCATTATCATATGAAGAATATATATCACTATAAAGGCGTTATTATTGGTTGCTGCTCGTTAGCCTTTTACTACGTACCTCTTATCTATTTTCTCCGTTGGATATTGACTAGAATAATGTGTCAGGCTAAGATACTCATATTAATATGTACATTGACAGCCACGGCGTAGCTAAGACGAAAACCTTAGCCCTGATCCTCTTATTGTAGATATACTAGGTTCTGAGAGTACGTACAAGATACTAGGTTCTGAGAGTACGTACAAGATACTAGGTTCTGAGAGTACATACAAGATACTAGGTTCTGAGAGTACATACAAGATACTAGGTTCTGAGAGTACGTACAAGATACTAGGTTCTGAGAGTACATACAGATACTAGGTTCTGAGAGTACATACAGATACTAGGTTCTGAGAGTACGTACAAGATACTAGGTTCTGAGAGTACATACAGATACTAGGTTCTGAGAGTACATAGATATACTAGGTTCTGAGAGTACAAACAGATACTAGGTTCTGAGAGTACGTAGATATACTAGGTTCTGAGAGTACAAACAGATACTAAGTTGTGAGAGTATATACAGATACTAGGTTGTGAGAGTATATACAGATACTAAGTTGTGAGAGTACAGACAGATACTAGGTTGTGAGAGTATATACAGATACTAGGTTGTGAGAGTATATACAGATACTAAGTTGTGAGAACACAGACAGATACTAGGTTGTGAGAATATATACAGATACTAGGTTGTGAGAGTATATACAGATACTAGGTTGTGAGAGTATATACAGATACTAAGTTGTGAGAACACAGACAGATACTAGGTTGTGAGAGTATATACAGATACTAAGTTGTGAGAACACAGACAGATACTAGGTTGTGAGAGTATATACAGATACTAGGTTGTGAGAGTATATACAGATACTACTGTAGTTTCTGAGAGTATATACAGATACTATTGTAGGTTCTGAGAGTATATACAGATACTACTGTAGTTTCTGAGAGTATATACAGATACTACTGTAGTTTCTGAGAGTATATACAGATACTACTGTAGTTTCTGAGAGTATATACAGAGATACTACTGTAGTTTCTGAGAGTATGGATATATTTTAGAGAGACTTTACATTGACTATATCTCCCTGGAATGTGTGCAGACGCTATTATTTTCTTCTTGTTTTCAACCCCTGGCCGGCAGCAGGCTGCGAGTGTTTTTAGGGTCCCTGTGAGTTCCCTACTCTGCCTGCGCTGCCTGCTCCACTTTTCTCCACCTCATCGCCGCTCCTGTCAAGTTCCTATCATTAGCCGTGTAAAAGCTTCTAACGCCAGAGAACACCTGCAAGCCCAAGCGTGTCAAAGCTTTTCACAAGTTCTCTCCGCAAAAAAGTACACCACCCCCCCCCCCCCACCATCTTGTCAGACTGCTTTTGATGGCCTTGACTTGACTTCCCTCCAAACTTGGAAGATCTTAATCTCTTTTCTCCACTGCCCACAGTAATAGCTTCTGAAAATGTGTTTTTCTTTTTGGCAGTTTTTTGGCAGTTTCTCTGAGCAAGAAAAAAAAAACCATTGAGATGGAAAGAGTCAAGTAGAGAAAAGTAAGTGAGAAAGACCTGAGGCTAGAGGTGACTGGCAGGAGGGTTTCATCTCATTTTACTTCCAGGCTTTTTAAATTATGTTTTGTAATTCTTTTGATTGAGATGAATGGAACCATAGGAGTATCAGTGGGTCTTAACACACAACCTTGAGGTACTCCTTTGTTATAGTACGTCTGTTTAAAAAACAGAGCTCTCTCAGTGGTATTTTATTCCTGCACCGGAGCAGTTGTCTGAGGTGTCGAAAGACGTCATCCATTGGCTGGTAACTGACCTGTCAGAGTGACAAACTACCGGTCAAATGTTTTATAACACCTCACTCATTCAAAGGTTTTTATTTAAAAAAAAACTATTTTCTATGTTTTAGAATAATAGTGAAGACATCATAACTATGAAATAATACACATGGAATCATGTAGTAACCAAAAAAGTGTTAAACAATATTTTATTGTTGATGACAGCTTTGCATACACTTGGCATTCTCTCAACCAGCTTCACCTGGAATGCTTTTTCAAAAGTCTTGAAGGGGTTCCCACATATGCTGAGCACTTGTTGGCTGCTTTTCCTTCTCTCTGCGATCCGACTCATCCCAAATCGTCTCAATTTGTTTGAGGTCGGGGGATTGTTGAGGCCAGGTCATCCGTCACGCTCCTTGGTAAAACAGCCCTTACACAGCCTGGAGGTGTGTTGAAAGTCCCACCACACCCAAACCAGATGGGATGGCGTATTGCTGCAGAATGCTGTGGTAGGCATGCTGGTTAAGTGTGCCTTGAATTCTAAATAAATCCCATCACCAATTTTGACTCCAGACCAAAGGACAGATTTCCACCGGTCTAATGTCCATTGCTCATGTTTCGTGACCCAAGCAAGTCTCTTCTTCTTATTGGTGTCCTTTAGTAGTTGTTTCTTTGCAGCAATTCAACCATGAAGGCCTGATTAACACAGTCTCCACTGAACAGTTGATGTTGAGATGTGTCTGTTACTTGAACTCTGTGAAGCATTTACTTGGGCTGCAATTTCTGAGGCTGGTAACTCTAATGAACTGATCCTCTGCAGCAGAGGTAACTCTGGGTCTTCCATTCCTGTGGCGGTCCTCATGAGAACCACTTTCATCACAGCGCTTGATGGTTTTTGTGACTGCACCTGAAGAATCTTCTGTATACCATCCCTACGTTGTCACAACACAACTGATTGGCTCAAACGCATTAAGAAGGAAAGAAATGCCACAAATTAACTTTTAAGAAGGCGCACACCTGTTAATTGAAAATGCATTCCAGGTGACTCCCTCATAAAGCTGGTTGAGAGAATGCCAAGAGTATACAAAGCTGTCATCAAGCCAAAGGGTGACTTTTTGAAGCATCTCAAATATAAAATATATTTTGATTTGTTTAACACTTCTTTTTGGTTACTACATGATTCCATATGTGTTATTTCATAGTTTTGATGTCTTCACTACTATTCTACAATGTAGAAAATAGTAAAAATAAAGAAAAAACCCTTGAATGAGCAGGTGCGTCCAAACTTTTGATCGGTAGTGTTTTGAAACACATTCCATCTCAAGAAGACTGGAACACTTGGCTCTCGCTGTGATTGGCTGCGGTTCAGGTGTAGTGTGAAGTTGGGGCAGAATCTTGGGGCAGTTTTGCGTTTCCCTTACTTAATGGCTACGGTTGGAAGAGGGCAAGCTGATGGAGAAGCTGAGTGTTCTCCAACTCCTGCTCCTTTAATGGTCTTCCTGTCTGGAGGCTGCTTGCTACATACTTGCCTTGGCTAATGAATTCCCACCAATACACTGTTAGTGCACATGGAGCACTGTCTGTCATGGTGTGTGTATTGGAGAGCACGACCACCTCTTTATTTGGATTAGGGTATGTCTGTATAGAGAAGGTCGTGAGGCTTTCTTCCCTCTCTTCGGATCTCTTGCTCTTCCTCCTTTCCTCCCCTCCTTGAGCCACAGCCAGTCTCTGTCATTAGGCTGAACCACAGAGACAGACAGGACCCAGCCCCAAGCTTGGCCCCCAGCCACAGCAGCATGGAGTACACCAGGTAGACTGGAAACCACGTTCAATGGGGATAGCTGCTGGGCTCCCAGTCTGTCTGTCTGCCTGTCTGCCTGTCTGTCTGCCTGTCTGTCTGCCTGCCTGTCTGCCTGTCTGCCTGTCTGTCTGCCTGTCTGCTGCAGCCTCATTTCCTGAGCAGTAGAGGAGACCCAACCCAGCAACAAAACTATCCTCACCTAGTCCTGTGGATATCAAGGAGTGAAATCTGGCTTTTTGTGTTTTGTGTTTTGACTGAGTGACAAAGATGTTTTACATTGTTGTTTTAATAAAGAGGACCAAGTTTTTTTTGTGTGACTTTTTTTTTACTTTTTATTTATTTAATTTATTTTTTTTGCTTGGCTGAAATGTTTCTCCAATATAGATTTTAAAAGCTGAAACAAAAAGTTTGACACGTGAAGTTTATGTTACTCCTCAGTTTTGATGAAGATGAAATGTAGCTTCCTGTTTTCTTTCCTAAATGTCAACAACATTCTGTGAAATTTCTCCCTGCTTGCATGAATGAAATCTTTTACAATCCAATTCTTAATTTATTTTTGAATTAATGAATTCTATCGCTCTTTTTTTTTTGTTTTTTTTTTTGAATATATCTATATCTCTTTTCAGTTCTGCTATAGCTCAACTGCAGCTAGGACCAATACAGACCTACCCTACCTCTCTCTCTCTTTCTCTCTCTCTCTCTCTCTCTCTCTCTCTTCTCTACACTCCCTCTGTGCTGAAACACAAACTGGCGCTCCTGCTTTAAGTATCCTATCGATCTGTCAGCGCTGCGTCTCCTCTTAAATAGAGAGACGTAAAAAAGGACTTCAACGTCCGTTTATTGGATAGGCTGTAACATCATCTAGTGTGTTGCCAGTGAGATGGTGATGAAGATCATGATGATGGGGGTGGTGATGAAGATCATGATGATGGGGGGGGTGATGAAAATCATGACGATGGGGGTGCTGATGAAGATCACGATGATGGTGGTGGTGATGATGATGGGGGGGTGATGAAGGTGATGATGATATTGATCTATCTTCCCTACTGTCTCTGTGTTGTAGTTTGGCTCTGAAGGTGCTCTGTGACTGTACCTGTACCTGTCCTGTTCCTGCCGTGTGCTTTCGATCGTTCACCTAATAATATATTATATTGATGAAGACGTACTGTAATGTCTGTGTTTAAAAAATATAAAAAAATTGTGTTTGGCTTCTGTGTTCAATAAAAATATGTCTGGATCGTGACTAGGCTTTTGTGTGAATGACTCAAGTTGATTCATGTTGAATGTTGATTCAGACCGGTATCTTGTATGATTACACAGTGACAAGGCTTAGTGTGAATGACTCAAGTTGATTGTTGATTCATATTGATTCGGACTGGTATAATTACATATATATATATATATTACATAATTATATATATATATATATACAGTGCATCCAAAATGGCACCCTATTCTCTATGGGGGCTCTGGTTAAAAGTAGTGCACTATATAGGGAATAGGGTGCCATTTGAGATGTACCATGGTCTGGAGGAGTATTCCATTAAGAAGCTTGTTATATATCTGTGTATTTTTACCTTTGTTTAACTAGACAAGTCAGTTAAGAACAAATTCTTATTTATACGGCCTAGGAACAGTGGGTTAACTGCGTGTTCAGGGGCAGAACGACAGATGTGTACCTTGTCAGCTCGGGGATTTGAACTTGCAACCTTCCGGTTACTAGTCCAACGCTCTAACCACTAGGCTACCCTGCCGCCCCTCCACTCTAACCACGAGGCTACCCTGCCGCCCCTCCACTCTAACCACTAGGCTACCCTGCCGCCCCTCCACTCTAACCACTAGGCTACCCTGCCGCCCCTCCACTCTAACCACGAGGCTACCCTGCCGCCCCTCCACTCTAACCACTAGGCTACCCTGCCGCCCCTCCACTCTAACCACTAGGCTACCCTGCCGCCCCTCCACTCTAACCACTAGGCTACCCTGCCGCCCTCCACTCTAACCACGAGGCTACCCTGCCGCCCCTCCACTCTAACCACTAGGCTACCCTGCCGCCCCTCCACTCTAACCACTAAGCTACCCTGCCGCCCCTCCACTCTAACCACTAGGCTACCCTGCCGCCCTCCACTCTAACCACTAGGCTACCCTGCCGCCCCTCCACTCTAACCACGAGGCTACCCTGCCGCCCCTCCACTCTAACCACGAGGCTACCCTGCCGCCCCTCCACTCTAACCACGAGGCTACCCTGCCGCCCTCCACTCTAACCACTAGGCTACCCTGCCGCCCTCCACTCTAACCACGAG